>NC_084614.1:83461018-83533518 GCF_033978795.1 Nerophis ophidion | reverse complement strand
ACAAGTAAACACGCTGCAGAACTGCTTGTATCAGACATGATATCACACACAAGTAAATACATTGCAGGATTGCTTATATCAGACATGATATCACACACAAGTAAACACACTGCAGGAGCACTTGTATCGCACACAAGTAAACACACTGCAGAACTGCTTTTATCAGACATGATATCACACCCAAGTAAATACATTGCAGGACTGCTTGTATCAGACATGATATCACACACAAGAAAACACGCTGTAGAAGTGCTTGTATCAGACATGATATCACACACAAGAAAACACGCTGTAGAAGTGCTTGTATCAGACATGATATCACACCCAAGTAAATACATTGCAGGACTGCTTGTATCAGACATGATATCACACAAGAAAACACGCTGTAGAAGTGCTTGTATCAGAAATGATATCACACACAAGAAAACACGCTGTAGAAGTGCTTGTATCAGACATGATATCACACCCAAGTAAATACATTGCAGGACTGCTTGTATCAGACATGATATCACACAAGAAAACACGCTGTAGAAGTGCTTGTATCAGAAATGATATCACACACAAGAAAACACGCTGTAGAAGTGCTTGTATCAGACATGATATCACACCCAAGTAAATACATTGCAGGACTGCTTGTATCAGACATGATATCACACAAGAAAACACGCTGTAGAAGTGCTTGTATCAGAAATGATATCACACACAAGAAAACACGCTGTAGAAGTGCTTGTATCAGACATGATATCACACCCAAGTAAATACATTGCAGGACTGCTTGTATCAGACATGATATCACACCCAAGTGAATACATTGCAAGACTGCTTGTATCAGACATGATATCACACAAGTAAACACGCTGCAGGAGCGCTTGAATCGCACGTGATATCACAGACAAGTAAACACGCTGCAGAACTGCTTGTATCAGACATATCACACAAAAGAAAACATGCTGCAGGACTGCTTGTATCGTACATGATATCACACACAAGTACACACGCTACAGGAGTGCTTGTATCACACACAAGTCAACACGCTGCAGAACTGCTTGTATCGCACATGATATCACACACAAGTAAACATACTGCAGGACTGCTTGTATCGCACATGATATCACACACCAGTAAACATGCTGCAGGACTGCTTGTGTCGCACATGATATCACGCTGCAGGACTGCTTGTATCGCACATATCACATCACACATGGAATTTTTTTGCTGATATTGGAAAAATATCCGATACGGTTACCAGCCCCAGTTGTTTAAGATCCATGAGGGGACCGCAGAGATTGTTGTTCACAAAGTGGGAGGAGTTTAGTTCTTACTTGAGGAAGTAGCGCTGGCCAGTCGGCGTCTTGGCCATCTCCCAGCCGTGGGGGAGGGGCATGTCGTCGGGCACGATGGGCTGGGCCGCCGCCGCCGCCACCACCACCGCGTCGGGCATGTTGACGGGCAGCGAGGCCGGCGAGGAATGGGCGCGGACGTGGTGAGGCGTGAGGGAGGCGCACGCTCCTCCGTCCGAGCTGGCCTGACGGGAATCAAACGCAAGAGTTGCACAAAAAAAGGGTGCGTGAATCAGGGGTCAAAGGTCGAGAGGAAGCCAGCTGATAACTCCCTATCTGTCACGCCCTTTTATGGGCGCGTTCCTGAGGAGCCTAAAAACATTCAATGACGTGACTTACACTTTTTTCTCTGTGCAGAAGAAGAATGGAGACAGGAAGTTACCAACAATAACACCTTAATTACACGTTAATAACAAACAATTTAAAATGTTGATAACATAAGAACTATAAAATGTTAACATAAAAACTCGAATAGATAGACAAAAAGATTGCCGCACAAACATTTGGGACAAGTTTGGGTAAATATTAAAATAATTAGAGGGGGGGGGGGCTGCTATGAATAATAACACAATAATTACACATTGATAAAATAAAAAAAAACACTTTAAAATATTGATACCAAAATACTACTAAACAGCGTTATAGTCCTACCAAAATAATTTTACAGCACAATTGTTTGGGAGAAACATATTTTTTAAAATCTTATTAACTATTATAGTTATTAGGTTTTATATTGTCAAATATTAACGTATTATTATTCATTTTTGCATCTCATAGCACATAATTGTGATGCATTCAAGGAACCTTCATTTAAGTTGGAAACAGAGGCGTCACTATAGAGAGGCTTCTAAGGAGTCTAATCATCATCATCCTCATAATAACAACAACAACAATAATAATAATAATTATAATAATAATAAAGAGGTCATATTAAAGAGCAAAATGGGGCCCATCCATCCATTTCCTACCGCGTGTCCCGTTCGGGGCATAGGTAGGGGGGTTTCATTTTTGCATCTCATAGCACATAATTGTGATGCATTCAAGGACACTTCATTTAAGTTGGAAACAGAGGCATCACGGTGGAGAAACTCCTAAAGAGTCTAATCATCATCATCACCATAATAAGAAGAAGAAGAACAACAACAACAATAATAATAATAATAAAAAATGAAGTGAAGTGAATTATATTTATATAGCGCTTTTCTCTAGTGACTCAAAACGCTTTACATAGTGAAACCCAATATCTAAGTTACATTTAAAGCAGTGTGGGTGGCACTGGGAGCAGGTGGGTAAAGTGTCTTGCCCAAGGACACAACGGCAGTGACTAGGATGGTAGAAGCGGGAATCGAACCTGCAACCCTCAAGTTGCTGGCACGGCCACTCTACCAACCGAGCTATACCGCCAAAGAGGTCATATTAAAGAGCAAAATGGGGCCCATCAATCCATTTTCTACCGCTTGTCCCGTTCGGGGTCTCGGCAGGGTGGGGGTTCATTTTTGCATCTCATAGCACATAATTGTGATGCATTCAAGGACCTTTCATTTAAGTTGGAAACAGAGGAGAGGCTCCTAAGGAGTCTAACAATAATAACATTGATAAAAAGGTCACATTAAAGAGCAAAATCTGGGCCATCCATCCATTTCCTACCGCTTGTCCCGCTCGGGGTGGCAGGGGGGGAAAAGGGGCGGGGGTTATTTTTGCATCTCATAGCACATAATTGTGATGCATTCAAGGACCCTTCATTTAAGTTGGAAACAGAATAGAAAGGCTCCTAAGGAGTTCAACAATAATAATAATACTAATAATAATAATAAAGAGGTCATATCAAAGAGCAAAATGGGGCACATCCATCCATTTTCTACTGCTTGTCCCGTTCGGGGTCGCTTAATTTTTGCATCTCATAGGATATAATTGTGATGCATTCACGGACCCTTCATTTAAGTTGGAAACAGAGGAGAGGCTCTTAAGGAGTCAAATAATAATACTACTAATAATAATAATAATAAAGAGGTCATATCAAAGAGCAAAATATGGGCCATCCATCCATTTCCTACCGCTTGTCCCGTTCGGGGTCGCTTAATTTTTGCATCTCATAGCACATAATTGTGATGCATTCACGGACTCTTCATTTAAGTTGAAAACAGAGGAGAGGCTCTTAAGGAGTCAAATAATAATAGTAATAATAATAATAAAGAGGTCATATCAAAGAGCAAAATGGGGCGCATCCATCCATTTCCTACTGCTTGTCCCGTTCGGGTAGCAGGGGGGAAAGGGGGCGGGGGTTATTTTTGCATCTCATAGCACATAATTGTGATGCATTCAAGGACCTTTCATTTATGTTGGAAACAGAGGAGAGGCTCCTAAGGAGTCTAATAATAATAACATTGATAAAAAGGTCATATTAAAGAGCACAATCTGGGCCATCCATCCATTTCCTACCGCTTGTCCCGTTCGGGGTGGCAGGGGGGAAAAGGGGGCGGGGGTTATTTTTGCATCTCATAGCACATAGTTGTGGTGCATTCAAGGACCTTTCATTTATGTTGGAAACAGAGAGGCTCCTAAGGAGTCTAATAATAATAACATTGATAAAAAGGTCATATTAAAGAGCAAAATGGGGCCCATCCATCCATTTCCTACCGCTTGTCCCGTTCGGGGTTGCTTAATTTTTGCATCTCATAGGACATAATTGTGATGCATTCACGGACCCTTCATTTAAGTTGGAAACAGAGGAGAAGCTCCTAAGGAGTCTAATAATAATAATAATAATAAAAAGGTCATATTAAAGAGCAAAATGGGGCCCATCCATCCATTTCCTACCGCTTGTCCCGTCCTGGTCGCAGGGGGGAAAGGAGGCGGGGGTTATTTTTGCATCTCATAGCACATAATTGTGATGCATTCAAGGACCCTTCATTTAAGTTGGAAACAGAGGAGAGGCTCTTAAGGAGTCAAATAATAATACTAATAATAATAATAAAGAGGTCATATCAAAGAGCAAAATGGGGCGCATCCATCCATTTCCTACTGCTTGTCCCGTTCGGGTAGCAGGGGGGAAAGGGTGCGGGGGTTATTTTTGCATCTCATAGCACATAATTGTGGTGCATTTAAGGACCTTTCATTTATGTTGGAAACAGAGGAGAGGCTCCTAAGGAGTCTAATAATAATAACATTGATAAAAAGGTCATATTAAAGAGCAAAATCTGGGCCATCCATCCATTTCCTACCGCTTGTCCCGTTCGGGGTCGCAGGGGGGAGAAGGGGGCGGGGGTTATTTTTGCATCTCATAACACATAGTTGTGGTGCATTCAAGGACCCTTCATTTAAGTTGGAAACAGAATAGAAAGGCTCCTAAGGAGTTCAACAATAATAATAATACTAATAATAATAATAAAGAGGTCATATCAAAGAGCAAAATGGGGCACATCCATCCATTTTCTACTGCTTGTCCCCGTTCGGGGTCGCTTAATTTAAGTTGGAAACAGAGGAGAGGCTCCTAAGGAGTCTGATAATAATAATAATAATAATAATAACAAGGAGGTCATATTAAAGAGCAAAATGGGGCCCATCCATCCATTTCCTACCGCTTGTCCCGTCCTGGTCGCAGGGGGGAAAGGAGGCGGGGGTTATTTTTGCATCTCATAGCACATAATTGTGATGCATTCAAGGAACCTTCATTTAAGTTGGAAACAGAGGCGTCACTATAGAAAGGCTCCTAAGGAGTTCAATAATAATAATAATAATAATAATAATAATAATAAAGAGGTCATATCTAAGAACACAACGGGGCCCATCCATCCATTTTTTACCGCTTGTCCCGTTCGGGGTCGCGGCGGCGGGTGGGAGGGGGTGAGGAGGTGTTTCATTTTTGCATCTCATAGCACAATATTGTGATGCATTCAAGGACCCTTTATTTAAGTTGGAAACAAGCGTCGCAATGGACAGGCTCCTATGGAGTCTAATAATAATAATAATAATATTTAAGAGGTCATGTTAAAGAGCAAAATGGGGCCATCCATCCATTTCCTACCGCTTGTCCCGTTCGGGGTCGCAGGAGAGAAAGGGGGCGGGGGTTATTTTTGCATCTCATAGCACATAACTGTGATGCATTCAAGGACCTTTCATTTAAGTTGGAAACAGAGGTGTCACTATAGAAAGGCTCCTAAGGAGTTCAACAATAATAATAATACTAATAATAATAATAAAGAGGTCATATCAAAGAGCAAAATGGGGTACATCCATCCATTTTCTACTGCTTGTCCCGTTCGGGGTCGCTTAATTTTTGCATCTCATAGCACATAATTGTGATGCATTCAAGGACCTTTCATTTATGTTGGAAACAGAGGAGAGGCTCTTAAGGAGTCAAATAATAATAACATTGATAAAAAAGTTCACATTAAAGAGCAAAATCTGGGCCATCCATCCATTTCCTACTGCTTGTCCCGTTCGGGGTCGTAGGGGGGAAAAGGGGCGGGGGTTATTTTTGCATTTCCTAGCACATAATTGTGATGCATTCAAGGACCCTTCATTTAAGTTGGAAACAGAGGCGTCACTATAGAAAGGCTCCTAAGGAGTTCAACAATAATAATAATACTAATAATAATAATAAAGAGGTCATATCAAAGAGCAAAATGGGGCACATCCATCCATTTTCTACTGCTTGTCCCGTTCGGGGTCGCTTAATTTTTGTGATGCATTCAGGGACCCTTAATTTAAGTTGGAAACAGAGGAGAGGCTCCTAAGGAGTCTAATAATAATAACATTGATAAAAAGGTCATATTAAAGAGCAAAATCTGGGCCATCCATCCATTTTCTACAGCTTGTCCCGTTTGGGGACGCAGGGGGGGAAGGGGGGGGGGTTATTTTTGCATCTCATAACGCATAGTTGTGGTGCATTCAAGGACCTTTCATTTAAGTTGGAAACAGGAGAAGCTCCTAAGGAGTCTAATAATAATAACATTGATAAAAAAGGTCATATTAAAGAGCAAACTCTGGGCCATCCATCCGTTTCTACCGCTTGTCCCGTCCCGGTCGCAGGGGGGAAAGGCGGCGGGGGTTATTTTTGCATCTCATAGCACATAATTGTGATGCATTCAAGGACCCTTCATTTAAGTTGGAAACAGAATAGAAAGGCTCCTAAGGAGTTCAACAATAATAATAATACTAATAATAATAATAAAGAGGTCATATCAAAGAGCGAAATGGGGCACATCCATCCATTTTCTACTGCTTGTCCCGTTCGGGGTCGCTTAATTTTTGCATCTCATAGGACATAATTGTGATGCATTCACGGACCCTTCATTTAAGTTGGAAACAGGAGAGGCTCCTAAGGAGTCAAATAATAATAATAATAATAATAATAATAATAATAAAGAGGTCATATAAAGAGCGCTGCGACCCCAAAAGGGAATAAGCGGTAGAAAATGGATGGATGTAAAGAGCAAAATAGGGCCCATCCATCCATTTTCTACGTCTTGTCCCGTTCGGGGTCGCTTAATTTTTGCATCTCATAGGACATAATTGTGATGCATTCACGGACCCTTCATTTAAATTTGAAACAGAGGAGAGGCTCTTAAGGAGTCTAATAATAATATTAATAATAATAATAATAATAACAACAAAGAAGTCATATTAAAGAGCAAAATGGGGCCCATCCATCCATTTTCTACCGCTTGTCCTGTTCGTGGTTGCGCAGGGTTTCATTTTTGCATTTCATAGCACATAATTGTGATGCATTCAAGGAACCTTCATTTAATAATAATAATAATACAAATATATAAGAGGTCATGTTAAACAGCAAAATGGGCCATCCATCCATTTCCTACCGCTTGTCCCGTTCGGGGTGGCAGAGGGGAGAAGGGGGCGGGGGTTATTTTTGCATCTCATAGCACATAGTTGTGGTGCATTCAAGGACCTTTCATTTATGTTGGAAACAGAGGTGTCACTATAGAAAGGCTCCTAAGGAGTTCAACAATAATAATATTACTAATAATAATAATAAAGAGGTCATATTAAAGAGCAAAATCTGGGCCATCCATCCATTCCTACCGCTTGTCCCGTTCGGGGTCGCAGGGGGGAAAGGGGGCGGGGGTTATTTTTGCATCTCATAGCACATAATTGTGATGCATTCAAGGAGCCTTCATTTTTGTTGGAAACAGAGGAGAGGCTCCTAAGGAGTCAAATAATAATAACGTTTCTAAAAAGTTCATGTTAAAGAGCAAAATGGGGCCCATCCATCCATTTCTACCGCTTGTCCCGTTCGGGGTGGCAGGGGGGAAAGGGGGCGGGGGTTATTTTTGCATCTCATAGCACATAACTGATGCATTCAAGGACCCTTCATTTAAGTTGGAAACAGAATAGAAAGGCTCCTAAAGAGTTCAACAATAATAATAATACTAATAATAATAATAAAGAGGTCATATCAAAGAGCAAAGGGGGCACATCCATCCATTTTCTACTGCTTGTCCGTTCGGGGTCGCTTAATTTTTGTGATGCATTCGGGGACCCTTCATTTATGTTGGAAGCAGAGGAGAAGCTCCTAAGGACTCTAATAATAATAACATTTATAAAAAGGTCATATTAAAGAGCAAAATCTGGCCATCCATCCATTTCCTACCGCTTGTCCCGTTCGGGTGGCAGGGGGGAGAAGGGGGCGGGGGTTATTTTTGCATCTCATAGCACATAGTTGTGGTGCATTCATGGACTCTTCATTTAAGTTGGAAACAGAGGAGAGGGCTCCTAAGGAGTCTAACAATAATAATAATAATAATAATACAGATATTTAAGAGGTCATGTTAAACAGCAAAATGGGGCCCATCCATCCCATTTCCTACCGCTTGTCCCGTTCGGGGTCGCAGGGGGGAAAGGGGGCGGGGGTTATTTTTGCATCTCATAGCACATAGACATAGTTGTGTGCATTCAAGGACCCTTCATTTATGTTGGAAACAGAGAGGCTCCTAAGGAGTCTAACAATAATAACATTGATAAAAAAGTTCATATAAAGAGCAAAATCTGGGCCATCCATCCATTTCCTACCGCTTGTCCCGTTCGGGGTGGCAGGGGGGAAAAGGAGCGGGGGTTATTTTTGCATCTCATAGCACATAATTGTGATGCATTCAAGGACCCTTCATTTAAGTTGGAAACAGAGGTGCTACTATAGAAAGGCTCCTAAAGAGTTCAAAAATAATAATAATACTAATAATAATAATAAAGAGGTCATATCAAAGAGCGAAATGGGGCACATCCATCCATTTTCTACTGCTTGTCCCGTTCGGGGTCGCTTAATTTTTGTGATGCATTCAGGGACCCTTGGAACAGAGGAGAAGCTCCTAAGAGTCTAATAATAACATTGATAAAAAGGTCATATTAAAGAGCAAAATCTGGGCCATCCATCCATTTCTACGCTTGTCCCGTTCGGGGTGGCAGGGGGGAAAGGGGGCGGGGTTATTTTTGCATCTCATAGCACATAATTGTGATGCATTCAAGGACCCTTCATTTAGTTGAAACAGAATCGAAAGGCTCCTAAGGAGTTCAACAATAATACTAATACTAATAATAATAATAAAGAGGTCATATCAAAGAGGCAAAAGGGCACATCCATCCATTTTCTACTGCTTGTCCCGTTCGGGGTCGCTTAATTTTTGCATCTCATAGGACATAATTGTGATGCATTCACGGACCCTTCATTTAAGTTGGAAACAGAGGGAGAGGCTCTTAAGGAGTCAAATAATAATAGTAATAATAATAAAGAGCAAAATGGGGCACATCCATCCATTTTCTACCGCTTGTCCCGTTCGGGGTCGCTTAATTTTTGCATCTCATAGCACATAATTGTGATGCATTCACGGACTCTTCATTTAAATTGAAAACAGAGGAGAGGCTCTTAAGGAGTCAAATAATAACAACATTGATAAAAAAGTTCACATTAAAGAGCAAATCTGGGCCATCCATCCGTTTCTACCGCTTGTCCCGTTCGGGGTGGCAGGGGGAAAAGGGGGCGGGGGTTATTTTTGCATCTCATAGCACATAACTGTGATGCATTCAAGGACCTTTCATTTATGTTGGAACAGAGGAGAGGCTCCTAAGGAGTCTAATAATAATAACATTGATAAAAAAGTTCATGTTAAAGAGCAAAATCTGGGCCATCCATCCATTTTCTACCGCTTGTCCCGTTCAGGGTTGCAGGGGGAAAGGGGGCGGGGGTTATTTTTGCATCTCATAGCACATAATTGTGATGCATTCAAGGATCTTTCATTTAAGTTGGAAACAGAGGCGTCACTATAGAAAGGCTCCTAAGGAGTTCAACAATAATAATAATACTAATTATAATAATAAAGAGGTCATATCAAAGAGCAAAATGGGGCACATCCATCCATTTTCTACTGCTTGTCCGTTCGGGGGTCGTTTAATTTTGTGATGCATTCAGGGACCCTTCATTTAAGTTGGAAAACAGAGGAGAGGCTCCTAAGGAGCCTAATAATAATAACATTGATAAAAAGGTCATATTAAAGAGCAAAATCTGGGCCATCCATCCATTTCCTACCGCTTGTCCCGTTCGGGGACGCAGGGGGAAAAGGGGGCGGGGGTTATTTTTGCATCTCATAGCACATAATTGTGATGCATTCAAGGACCCTTCATTTAAGTTGGAAACAGAGGCGTCACTATAGAAAGGCTCCTAAGGAGTTCAACAATAATAATAATAATACTAATAATATAAAGAGGTCATATCAAAGAGCAAAATGGGGTACATCCATTCATTTTCTACTGCTTGTCCCGTTCGGGGTCGCTTAATTTTTGTGATGAATTCAAGGACCCTTCATTTAAGTTGGAAACAGAGGAGAGGCTCCTAAGGAGTCTAATAATAATGACATTGATAAAAAGGTCATATTAAAGAGCAAAATCTGGGCCATCCATCCATTTCCTACCGCTTGTCCCGTTCGGGGACGCAGGGGGGAAAAGGGGGCGGGGGTTATTTTTGCATCTCATAGCACATAATAGTGGTGCATCAAGGACCCTTCATTTAAGTTGGAAACAGAATAGAAAGGCTCCTAAGGAGTTCAACAATAATAATAATACTAATAATAATAATAAAGAGGTCATATCAAAGAGCAAAATGGGGCACATCCATCCATTTTCTACTGCTTGTCCCGTTCGGGGTCGCTTAATTTAAGTTGGAAACAGAGGAGAGGCTCCTAAGGAGTCTGATAATAATAATAATAATAATAATAACAAGGAGGTCATATTAAAGAGCAAAATGGGGCCCATCCATCCATTTCTACCGCTTGTTCCGTTCGGGGTTGCGCAGGGTTTCATTTTTGTATTTCATAGCACATAATTGTGATGCATCAAGGAACCTTCATTTAAGTTGGAAACAGAGGCGTCACTATAGAAAGGCTCCTAAGGAGTTCAATAATAATAATAATACTAATAATAATAATAAAGAGGTCATATCTAAGAACACAACGGGGCCCATCCATCCATTTTTTACCGCTTGTCCCGTTCGGGTCGCGGCGGCGGGTGGGAGGGGGTGAGGAGGTGTTTCATTTTTTGCATCTCATAGCACGTAAAATTGTGATGCATTCAAGGACCCTTCATTTAGGTTGGAAACAGAGGCGTCGCTATGGAGAGGCTCCTAAGGAGTCTAATAATAACAATAATAATAATAATAATAATAATACAAATATTTAAGAGGTCATGATAAAGAGCAAAATGGGGCCCATCCATCCATTTCTACCGCTTGTCCCGTTCGGGGTGGCAGGGGTGAAAGGGGGCGGGGGTTATTTTTGCATGTCATAGCACATAATTGTGACGCATTCAAGGACCCTTCATTTTTGTTGGAAACAGAGGAGAGGCTCCTAAGGAGTCTAACAATAATAACGTTTCTAAAAAGTTCATGTTAAAGAGCAAAATGGGGCCCATCCATCCATTTTTCTACCGCTTGTCCCGTCCGCCGGAGCCTATTTGAGCTGCATTCGGCCACTTACTTGTCTGGAGTGCGTCCGGGGGTCGGGCTGGCGGAAGAAGGAGTCCGGCAGCTTCTCATCCTCATGGGCAGGGAGGCGGGCTGCTGGGCGGCCTTGCTGGGGTTCATGACGGCGCTGAAGAGGGCCTCCAGCTCCGTCTGGGAGTCCCCGCGCACATGCACCACCTGCTGGCCGGCCGGGGGAGCGCCGCGGTGGGCGTCCATGTGGCCCCCGCGGTAACCTTCGCCTGAAATGTGCAACTGGAGACAAGAGACGAGACGTGCGTGGACGCTGCGTGACAATACGTGACGTTACGTGATCGGATTGTTTACACTCCCCGCCCCCCCCCCACTCCTGTCTAACCCGCCCCAGCAGAACTTTTGCTTCCACTCCCCAACTTCTTTAAAAAGTTACAAAAAGCCCACACAAAAGTGTCCGAGTGTAGCGAGGAAAGTGGCGTGGCAATGCGTGGGCGGAGGACAAAAGTGGACCTACCTCCACGCAGACTGTCCGCCCGCCGTCTCCTCTTCACGGCACCGACTAATCCCGACTCGCGTCCGACGGAGGAGGAAAAAAAAAAAAAAAAAAAAAAAAAGAATCCACTCGGGACGGGACGTCGTCGGGACAAATCCCAGCCGCGAGCTTTGCGTGTGCGCGTCCACTCGCACGTTCATGTGATGGCGCGCATGGGCGGGGCTGCAGCCTTTAAAGCCGCACGCCGAACTTTTTGCCACACAATCGACGTGATTTACGCCGATAACCCCCGCTCCAATGTTGTTGTTTTTTGGCAGCAAAAACACCCAAAAAGGCGCGGAGTGACGTAAAAGTCTAATCCGATCCGAAAAAAATGTTTCCGTCCGACGTTTATTTTCGTTTTTATTCCACTGGGAAGTTGTCCCAACAAAACATCCGGGCCGAGGGCGCCCTCTGCTGGAAAACACGCGCACTGCACTGCCACACATAAGGTCATTTCACCCAGAGACATGTTCTAAGGCAGGAGTCAGCAGAGACATGTTCTAAGGCAGGGGTCAGCAGAGACATGTTCTAAGGCAGAGGTCAGCAGAGACACGTTCTAAGGCAGGGGTCAACAGAGACATGTTCTAAGGCAGAGGTCAGCAGAGACATGTTCTAAGGCAGAGGTCAGCAGAGACATGTTCTAAGGCAGGGGTCAGCAGAGACATGTTCTAAGGCAGGGGTCAGCAGAGACATGTTCTAAGGCAGGGGTCAGCAGAGACATGTTCTAAGGCAGGGGTCAGCAGAGACATGTTCTAAGGCAGGGGTCAGCAGAGACATGTTCTAAGGCAGGGGTCAGCAGAGACATGTTCTAAGGCAGGGGTCAGCAGAGACATGTTCTAAGGCAGGAGTCAGCAGAGACATGTTCTAAGGCAGGGGTCAGCAGAGACATGTTCTAAGGCAGAGGTCAGCAGAGACACGTTCTAAGGCAGGGGTCAACAGAGACATGTTCTAAGGCAGAGGTCAGCAGAGACATGTTCTAAGGCAGAGGTCAGCAGAGACATGTTCTAAGGCAGGGGTCAGCAGAGACATGTTCTAAGGCAGGGGTCAGCAGAGACATGTTCTAAGGCAGGGGTCAGCAGAGACATGTTCTAAGGCAGGGGTCAGCAGAGACATGTTCTAAGGCAGGGGTCAGCAGAGACATGTTCTAAGGCAGGGGTCAGCAGAGACATGTTCTAAGGCAGGGGTCAGCAGAGACATGTTCTAAGGCAGAGGTCAGCAGAGACATGTTCTAAGGCAGGGGTCAGCAGAGACATGTTCTAAGGCAGGGGTCAGCAGAGACATGTTCTAAGGCAGGGGTCAGCAGAGACATGTTCTAAGGCAGGGGTCAGCAGAGACATGTTCTAAGGCAGGGGTCAGCAGAGACATGTTCTAAGGCAGGGGTCAGCAGAGACATGTTCTAAGGCAGGGGTCAGCAGAGACATGTTCTAAGGCAGAGGTCAGCAGAGACATGTTCTAAGGCAGAGGTCAGCAGAGACACTCACTCACACACACACCTACACACTAAATGTATAAAACTACAATTAAAAAAAGTAATGGTTGAAATCAATTGTCTTAGTTTTAGCTAGCTAGGCTAGGCTAGGCCCTGTGAAATATGTACACAAGCGTACGTCTGAACTACCTAATTGTGTGTGATCTGTACACACATACACACACACACACACACACACACAAAATGTATAAAACTACAATTAAAAAAAGTAATGGTTCGAATCAAGTTATCTTAGTTTTAGCTAAATAGGCTAAGCTAGACTAGGCTACGCTAGGCCATGTGAAATATGTACATGAGTGTACGTCTGAACTGCCTAATTGTGTGTAATCTGTACACACTCACTCACACGCACGAACACACACACACACACACACACACACACACACACACACACACACACACACACACACTAAATGTATAAAACTACAATTAAAAAAAGTAATAGTTGAAATCAATTGTCTTAGTTTTAGCTATGCTAGGCTAGGCTAGGCCCTGTGAAATATGTACATGAGTGTACGTCTGAACTACCTAATTGTGTGTGATCTGTACACACTCACTCACACACACAAAATGTATAAAACTACAATTAAAAAAAAGTAATGGTTCGAATCAAGTTATCTTAGTTTTAGCTAAATAGGCTAAGCTAGGCTACGCTAGGCCATGTGAAATATGTACATGAGTGTACGTCTGAACTGCCTAATTGTGTGTAATTTGTACACACACACTCACACGCACACACTAAATGTATAAAACTACAATTACAAAAAGTAATGGTTGAAATCAATTGTCTTAGTTTTAGCTAGCTAGGCTAGGCTAGGCCATGTGAAATATGTACACAAGCGTACGTCTGAACTGCCTAATTGTGTGTGATCTGTACACACACACACACACACACACACACACACACACAAAATGTATAAAACTACAATTAAAAAAAGTAATGGTTCGAATCAAGTTATCTTAGTTTTAGCTAAATAGGCTAAGCTAGGCTACGCTAGGCCATGTGAAATATGTACATGAGTGTACGTCTGAACTGCCTAATTGTGTCTAATCTGTACACACTCACTCACACACACAAATACACACACAATACACACACACACACACACACACACATATACACATACACACACTAAATGTATAAAACTACAATTAAAAAAAGTAATGGTTAAAATCAAGTTGTTTTAGTTTTAGCTAGCTAGGCTAGGCTAGGGGAGGCCCTGTGAAATATGTACACAAGCGTACATCTGAATTACCTAATTGTGTGTGATCTGTACACACACACACACACATACACACACTAAATGTATAAAACTACAATTAAAAAAAGTAATGGTTGAAATCAATTGTCTTAGTTTTAGCTATGCTAGGCTAGGCCCTGTGAAATATGTACACAAGCGTACGTCTGAACTACCTAATTGTGTGTGATCTGTACACACACACACACACACACACACACAAAATGTATAAAACTACAATTAAAAAAAGTAATGGTTCGAATCAAGTTATCTTAGTTTTAGCTAAATAGGCTAAGCTAGGCTATGCTAGGCCATGTGAAATATGTACATGAGTGTACGTCTGAACTGCCTAATTGTGTCTAATCTGTACACACACACACACACACACACACAAAATGTATAAAACTACAATTAAAAAAGTAATGGTTGAAATCAATTGTCTTAGTTTTAGCTAGGCTAGGCTAGGCTAGGCCCTGTGAAATATGTACACAAGCGTACGTCTGAACTACCTAATTGTGTGTGATCTGTACACACACACACACACACACAAAATGTATAAAACTACAATTAAAAAAAGTAATGGTTCGAATCAAGTTATCTTAGTTTTAGCTAAATAGGCTAGGCTAGGCTACGCTAGGCCATGTGAAATATGTACATGAGTGTACGTCTGAACTGCCTAATTGTGTGTAATCTGTACACACACCCTCACACACACACACACACACACACACACACACACATACACGCACTAAATGTATAAAACTACAATTAAAAAAAGTAATGGTTAAAATCAAGTTGTTTTGGTTTTAGCTAGCTAGGCTAGGCTAGGCTAGGGGAGGCCCTGTGAAATATGTACACAAGCGTACATCTGAATTACCTAATTGTGTGTGATCTGTACACACACACACACACACACACACACACACACACACACACACACACACACACACACACACAAAATGTATAAAACTACAATTAAAAAAGGTAATGGTTCAAATCAAGTTATCTTAGTTTTAACTAGCTAGGCTAGGCTAAGCTAGGCTACGCTAGGTCATGTGAATATGTACATGAGTGTACGTCTGAGCTGCCTAATTGTGTGTAATCTGTACACACTCACTCACACGTACACATACACATACACACACTAAATGTATAAAACTACAATTAAAAAAAGTAATGGTTAAAATCAAGTTGTCTTAGTTTTAGCTAGCCGGGCTAAGCTAGGCTAGGCTAAGCTAGGCTAGGCCAAGCTAGGCTAGGTTGGGCTAGGCTAGGCTAGGCCCTGTGAAATATGTCACAAGCGTACGTCTGAGCTGACTAATTGTGTCTAATCTGCACACACACACACACACACACACACACACACACACACACAAAATGTATAAAACTACAATTGAAAAATGTAATGGTTCGAATCAAGTTATCTGAGTTTTAGCTAAATAGGCTAAGCTAGGCTAAGCTAGGCTAGGCTACGCTAGGCCATGTGAAATATGTACATGAGTGTACGTCTGAGTTGCCTATTGTGTCTAATCTGTACACACACACACACACACACTAAATGTACAAAACTACAATTAAAAAAAGGTAAGTAATGGTTCAAATCAATTTATCTTAGTTTTACCTTGGCTAGGCTAGGCTAAGCTAGGCTAGGCCATGTGAAATATGTACACAAGTGTACGTCTGAACTGCCTAATTGTGTCTAATAAGTGTTACACACACACACAAAAATGTACAAAACTACAATAAAAAAAAAAGTAATAGTACAAGTCAGTTATCTTACTTTTAGCTAGGCTAGGCTAAGCTAGGCCATGTGAAATATGTACATAAGCGTACGTCTGAACTGCCTAATTGTGTCTAATAAGTGTGTACACCACACACACACACACACACACACACACACACACACACACACACAGACACACACAGACACGCAAAATGTACAAAACTACAATTTAAAAAAGTAAGTAATAGTACAAATCAAGTTACCTTGGTTTTAGCTAGGCTAAGCTAGGCTAGGCCATGTGAAATATGTACACAAGTGTACGTCTGAACTGCCTAATTGTGTCTAATAAGTGTACACACACAACACACACACACACACACACTAAATGTACAAAACTACAATTAAAAAAAGGTAAATAATGGTACAAATCAATTTATTTAGTTTTATCTTGGCTAGGCTAGGCCATGTGAAATATGTACACAATGTCTGAACTGCCTAATTGTGTCTAATAAGTGTGTACACACACACACACACACACACTAAATGAATAAAACTACAATAAAAGATGTAAAAGTACAAATCAAGTTATCTTGGTTTTAGCTAGGCTAAGCTAGGCTAGGCCATGTGAAATATGTACACAAGTGTACGTCTGAACTCTGCCTAATTGTGTCTAATAAGTGTACACACACACACACACACACACACTAAATGTACAAAACTACAATTAAAAAAAGGTAAATAATGGTACAAATCAATTTATCTTAGTTTTATCTTGGCTAGGCTAGGCCATGTGAAATATGTACACAATGTCTGAACTGCCTAATTGTGTCTAATAAGTGTGTACACACACACACACACACACACTAAATGAATAAAACTACAATAAAAGATGTAAAAGTACAAATCAAGTTATCTTGGTTTTAGCTAGGCTAAGCTAGGCTAGGCCATGTGAAATATGTACACAAGTGTACGTCTGAACTGCCTAATTGTGTCTAATAAGTGTACACACACACACACACACACACTAAATGTACAAAACTACAATTAAAAAAAGGTAAATAATGGTACAAATCAATTTATCTTAGTTTTATCTTGGCTAGGCTAGGCCATGTGAAATATGTACACAATGTCTGAACTGCCTAATTGTGTCTAATAAGTGTACACACACACGCACACACACACACACACTAAATGTATAAAACTACAATTAAAAAAAGTAAAAGTACAAATCAAGTTATCTTGGTTTTAGCTAGGCTAGGCTAAGCTAGGCCATGTGAAATATGTACATAAGTGTACGTCTGAACTGCTTAATTGTTTCCGATACACACACACACACTAAATGCACAAAACTACAATTAAAAAAAGGTAAGTAATGGTTCAAATCAATTTATCTTAGTTTTATCTTGGCTAGGCTAGGCTAAGCTAGGCTAGGCCATGTGAAATATGTACACAAGTGTACGTCTGAACTGCCTAATTGTGTCTAATAAGTGTACACACACACACACACACACTAAATGTATAAAACTACAATAAAAGATGTAAAAGTACAAATCAAGTTATCTTGGTTTTAGCTAGGCTAGGCTAAGCTAGGCCATGTGAAATATGTACATGAGTGTACGTCTGAACTGCTTAATTGTTTCCAATACACACACACACACACACACACACACTAAATGTACAAAACTACAATTTAAAAAAAGTAAGTAATAGTACAAATCAAGTTATCTTGGTTTTAGCTCGGCTAGGCTAAGCTAGGCTAGGCCATGTGAAATATGTACATAAGTGTACGTCTGAATTGCCTAATTGTTTCCAATATACACACACACACACACACACACAAACACACACACACACTAAATGTACAAAACTATGATTAAAAAAAGGTAAGTAATGGTGCAAATCAAGTTATCTTAGTTTTGGCTAGGCTAGGCTAGGTGTTCCCCACTGCTTTGTAGTAAAGCTAAGCTACGCTAACTGCTAGCTGAGATGACAGTAGTTGAAATGTAACATAAGACAAACGTGGGGGGGGTTGGGGGGGGGGGGGGTGTCCAAGGCCTCGCGGCACATTCCGTCTGTAAAGTGTTTGGTTTTTCCTGAGGAGGTGACGCTGGCTGGAATGCGCGGCCGCCTGCTTCCCGTTAAACGTGCCCGGCTAACGGCGGCAATCAGGAGGAGGAAACGTGAGGCGAGGAAGCCTGTCTTCAATTAAGGGGGGGGGGGCATGTTTGCGTCCCACTTTCACGCATTTTCAGACTTTTGTCCTGTTGGCGGCGTGTCTGTCCAGGGATTTGTGGTCATGGGCGTCGGACACGGAGGCTTGAGAGAGGAAGGAGAGGTGAGACAACAAGAGTCCTCAAGCAGGAATCCAAGCGGGACGCCATGTGGACGACGACTGTCCTCCTCCTCATGCTGTCCCCTCGTCTGACGGCCTCCGCTGTAGGTACTTTTGGACTTTTTACACTTTGGTACGCCGCGAAAAGATGGATCGTGGCCTGGAATTCTGCTTATTCAGTATAGAAAAGTCCTGGGAAAGTCGAGGTCTTTGAAGTATTCGAAGTCTAAGTATCCGCTTACAGAGAAGCCAATTTACGCTGCTCAAGGAAGGAAGGGGGAGAGAGGGAGGGAGGGAGGGAGAGAGAGTGGGGGGAGCGAGGGAGAGAAAGAGGGGGAGCGAGAAAGAGAGAGAAAGAGAGAGGGGGAGAGAGAGAGAGAAAGAGAGAGGAAGAGGGAGAGAGAGAGTGGGGGAGAGGGAGAAAGAGCGAGAGCGAGAGAGAGATAGAGAGAGAGTGACAGAGGGGTGAGAAGGAGGGAGGAAGAGAGAGAAAGAGAGAGAGGGAGCGAGGGGAGAGAGGGAGGGTAAGAGAGAAAGAGAGGGAGAGAGACAGTGGGGGGGAGAGAGAGGAGGGGAAGAGAGAGAGGGGTAGGGGAGAGAGAGAGAAAGAGAGAGAGAGGGGGAGGCGGAGAGAGCGAGAGAGAGATAGAGAGAGGGGTGGGGGAGAGAGGGAGAGAGAGGGCGAGAGAGAGGGGGGGGAGTGTGAGGGGGGGAGAGAGGGGGAGGCAGAGGGGGAGGGAGGAGAGAGACGAGAGAGGGAGGGAGGGAGAGAGGGAGGGAGAGAGGGAGGGGGAGAGAGATAGCAAGAAAGAGGGAGAGAGGGTGAGCGATGGGGGGGTGAGAGAGAGGGGGAGGCAGAGGGGGAGGGAGGAGAGAGAGAGAGAGGGAGGGAGGGGGAGAGAGATAGCGAGAGAGAAAGAGGGAGAGGGAGAGAGAGAGAGAGAGATAGAAATAGGGGGAGAAAGAGAGAGAGGGAGCGCGAGCAAGAGAGAGAGAGAAAGAGGGAAAGGGAGAGAGAGAGGGTGAGAAAGAGAGAGAGGGACAGACAGAGAGGGTAGGAGAGGGAGAGAGAGAGAGAGGGAGAGCGAGGGGAAGAGTGAGCAAGAGAGAGAGGGGGGGAAGAGGGAGAGAGAGAGGCAGAGCGAGAGAGAAAGAGAGAGAGAGAGTGAAAGAGAGAGAGGGGGGGAGAGTGAGGGAAAGAGGAAGAGAGAGAGAGACAGAGAGAGGGAGCGAGGGGGAGAGAAAGAGAGGGGGAAGAAAGAGAGAGAGGGTGAGATTGAGGGAGAGAGGGAGATGGAGAGAGAGGTGGAGAGGGAGAAGGAGAGATAGAGAGAGAGCAAGAGAGAGAGCAAGAGAGAGGGGGAGAGAGAGAGAGGGAATGCAAATGTTAGCATGCTAGTATGCTACAGTTAGCATGTGTCAAGTATGAAGTTGCATGACGGCTCCAACATTACTTGAAACAGTTAGCACGCTAACGTTAGCAAAGAAGTTTTCCTGCCCTGCTAGCGCCGTGTAAACTAGTTTGATTTTGTTTCAGGACCAGACTAGGACTCTCAACCAATCAGAGGCGGAGGTCAAGGAAGACTTCCCTGACACACCTGCTGACCCCGGCCGGGGGGAGGAGGGAGGGGTCAAAGGTCGCGACACCTGCTTCATCCCCTGTGACATCACCGTCCGGCTGCTGCGGGATGAGAAACAGTCAATCTGTGGTAAAAAAACAACAAAAAAGTTTGTTAGCATTGTTAGCTTTAGCACAGGGGAGTACAAACATTCAAACTGTGGTAGTAAAAAAAAAGTTTGTTAGCATCGTTAGCTTTAGCACAGGGGAGTACAAACATTCAAACTGTGGTAAAAAAAAAAAAGTTTGTTAGCATCGTTAGCTTTAGCACAGGGGAGTACAAACATGCAATCTGTGGTTAAAAAAAAAAAAAAAAAAAAAAAGTTTGTTAGCATCGTTAGCTTTAGCACAGATGAGTCCAAACATTCAATCTGTGGTAAAAAAAAAAAAATAACAGAAGAAAAGTTTAGCTTTAGCACAGGGGAGTCCAAACATTCAAACTGTGCGGAAAAAAATAAAAAAATGTTAGCATCGTTAGCTTTAGTACAGGGGAGTACAAACATTCAATCTGTAGTAAAAAGAAAAAAAACAGAAGAAAAGTTTAGCTTTAGCACAGGGGAGTCCAAACATTCAAACTGTGCGAAAAAAAAAAGGTTAGCATTGTTAGCTTTAGCACAGATGAGTCCAAACATTCAATCCGTGGTAAAAAAAAAAATAACAGAAGAAAAGTTTAGCTTTAGCACAGGGGAGTCCAAACATTCAAACTGTGCGAAAAAAAAAATATATATATACATGTTAGCATCGTTAGCTTTAGCACAGGGGAGTCCAAACATTCAATCTGTGGTAAAAAGAAAAAAAACACAAGAAAAGTTTAGCTTTAGCACAGGGGAGTCCAAACATTCAAACTGTGCGAAAAAAAAAAAAAAAAATGTTAGCATCGTTAGCTTTAGCACAGGGGAGTCCAAACATTCAATCTGTGGTAAAAAGAAAAAAAACACAAGAAAAGTTTAGCTTTAGCACAGGGGCGTCCAAACATTCAAACTGTGCGAAAAAAAAAATATATATATGTTAGCATTGTTAGCTTTAGCACAGGGGAGTCCAAACATTCAATCTGTGGTAAAAAGAAAAAAAACTGAAGAAAAGTTTAGCTTTAGCACAGGGGAGTCCAAACATTCAAACTGTGTGAAAAAAAAAATAAAAATGTTAGCATCGTTAACTTTAGCACAGATGAGTCCAAACATTCAATCTGTGGTAAAAAAAAAAAAATAACAGAAGAAAAGTTTAGCTTTAGCACAGGGGTGTCCAAACATTCAAACTGTGCGAAAAAAAAAAAATGTTAGCATCATTAGCTTTAGCACAGGAGAGTCCAAACATTCAATCTGTGGTAAAAAGAAAAAAAAAACAGAAGAAAAGTTTAGTTTTAGCACAGGGGAGTCCAAACATTCAAACTGTGCGAAAAAAAAAAAAATGTTAGCATTGTTAGCTTTAGCACAGGGGAATCCAAACATTCAATCTGTGGTAAAAAGAAAAAAAACTGAAGAAAAGTTTAGTTTTAGCACAGGGGAGTCCAAACATTCAAATTGTGCGAAAAAATAAAATAAAAATGTTAGCATCGTTAGCTTTAGCACAGGGGAGTCCAAACATTCAATCTGTGGTAAAAAGAAAAAAAACTGAAGAAAAGTTTATCTTTAGCACAGGGGATTCCGAACATTCAAACTGTGCGAAAAAAAAATATATATGTTAGCATCGTTAGCTTTAGCACAGATGAGTCCAAACATTCAATCTGTGGTAAAAAGAAAAAAAACAGAAGAAAAGTTTAGCTTTAGCACAGGGGAGTCCAAACATTCAAACTGTGCGAAAAAAAATTTTTTTTTAGCATTGTTAGCTTTAGCACAGGGGAGTCCAAACATTCAATCTGTGGTAAAAAGAAAAAAACAGAAGAAAAGTTTAGCTTTAGCACAGGGGAGTCCAAACATTCAAACTGTGCGAAAAAAAAAATATATATATGTTAGCATTGTTAGCTTTAGCACAGGGGAGTCCAAACATTCAATCTGTGGTAAAAAGAAAAAATAACAGAAGAAAAGTTTAGCTTTAGCACAGGGGAGTCCAAACATTCAAACTGTGCGGAAAAAAAAAAATGTTAGCATCGTTAGCTTTAGCACAGATGAGTCCAAACATTCAATCTGTGGTAAAAAGAAAAAAAACAGAAGAAAAGTTTAGCTTTAGCACAGGGGAGTCCAAACACTCAAACTGTGCGAAAAAAAAAATATATATATGTTAGCATCGTTAGCTTTAGCACAGGGGAGTCCAAACATCCAATCTGTGGTAAAATGAAAAAAAAAAAACAGAAGAAAAGTTTAGCTTTAGCACAGGGGAGTCCAAACATTCAAATTGTGCGAAAAAAAAAATAAAATGTTAGCATCGTTAGCTTTAGCACAGGGGAGTCCAAACATTCAATCCGTGGTAAAAAGAAAAAAAACACAAGAAAAGTTTAGCTTTAGCACAGGGGAGTCCAAACATTCAAACTGTGCGAAAAAAAAAAAATATATATGTTAGCATTGTTAGCTTCAGCACAGGGGAGTCCAAACATTCAATCTGTGGTAAAAAGAAAAAAAACAGAAGAAAAGTTTAGCTTTAGCACAGGGGAGTCCAAACATTCAAACTGTGCGGGGGAAAAAAAAAAAATGTTAGCATCGTTAGCTTTAGCACAGGGGACTCCAAACATATGATTTATGATAAAAAAAAAACTCCACAAAATATGCAATATTTCCCCCCAAAAAATATTTCAGAGTGTAATATTTGACGTGGAATAATTGGAGCCTTAAACATGTCAATAGTTCATAAAATTACATTTTGATTCATTATTATTTTTTGAGCAATGACAGGTTTGAAAAAAAAAAAAAGAAAATCACACTAAAAGTTATTTGCTACCCAAAAAGGTTAAAAAGGTGCATGTGTGTGTGTGTGGTGTGTGTGCGTGCGTGCGTGCGTGCGTGTGTGTGTGTGTGCGTGTGTGTGTGCTTGTGTGTGTGTGTGTGTGTGTGTGTGCGTGTGTGTGTGTGTGTGTGTGTGCAGGCCAGCTGCAGCAGTCGTTGTTGGCGTTCGGCCGCAGCAACAGGAAGTTGATGCGTGACGTGATGGAAGAACAACAGCGAGCTCTGGACGTCCTCACCAGTCAGGTCATTTTTAAAGTTTTTGATACATTATTCAAAAAAAATAATAATAATAAAATAAAAAAATATATATTATTAAAATTGGGATTAAAATATATATATTTTAATCCCACAACATTTTGGGGGGATCCAAAGCGGATTCCACTCGAAATGGTCAATGTTCAAATATTTTAATATTACTTTTTTAAAAAAAACTTTTAATGCCTAAATCCCAAGATCAACATCAGATCCATCCAGTGATTATAACTTTTTATTTGTTCATGTTTTATGCCTTTTTTGTCAAAAAGACAAACATGTTTTTCATATGGAAAACACATAAAATATGCAATATTTTCCTCTAAAAATATTCCCAAAAAAATTTGTTATTTTTTTCAAAATCCCATAAAATTTGGGGGGACTAAAAGCAGAATGCAATCCCCCAAATTTTTTTAAATACGTAATTATTATTATTTTCTTTCAACACTTAAATCTCAAGATCAATTATTTGTTGATTCTAACTTTTTTCTTTTTTACATGTTTTTCATATGGAAAACATAAAAAATGCAATATTTTCCTGAAAAAAGTTAAATATTTGGTTTTAATTAGAACTGTGAACAGATCGATAATAACAACATAGAATTTGATTCATTATTATTATTACTAATTTTAATAAATAAATAAAAATCCCACTAAAATTATTGGGGACCTAAAACGGACCCATTCCTAAAAGTGTTAAAAAATAAGCCATAAATATATATTTTTTACTTTCAACGTTTTAATCTCTAGATCAACTTCAGATTTATCCACCAATTTTAGGTTTTTAGTATTTTTCATGTTTTATGCCTTTTTTGTCAAAGACAAACATGTTTTTCATATGGAAAACACATAAAATATGCAATATTTTCCTCTTAAAATATTTTTGATACATTATTCTAAAATTTTTTTATTATTTTTTTCAAAATCCCATAAAATTTGGGGGGACTAAAAGCAGAATGCAATCCCCCAATTTTTTTTAAATACGTAATTATTATTATTTTCTTTCAACACTTAAATCTCAAGATCAAAATTTGTTGATTCTAACTTTTTTTTTTTTTTACATGTTTTTCATATGGAAAACATAAAAAATGCAATATTTTCCTGAAAAAAGTTAAATATTTGGTTTTAATTAGAACTGTGAACAGATCGATAATAACAACATAGAATTTGATTCATTATTATTATTACTAATTTTAATAAATTAAAAAAACACTAAAATTATTGGGGACCTAAAACGGACCCCATTCCTAAAAGTATTAAAAATAAGCCATAAATATATCTATTTTTACTTTCAACGTTTTAATCTCTAGATCAACTTCAGATTTATCCGCCAACTTTAGGTTTTTAGTATTTTTTCATGTTTTTTTATGCCTTTTTCGTTTAAGAAAATCATGGTTTTTTTCATGGAAAACACACCAAATATACTATATTTTCCCCCAAAATTTTTTGATACATTATTATTCTTAAAAAAAGTTTGCTTTTTTTTTTAAATCCCACAAAATTTGGGGTTATCCAAAGCGGAATCCACTCAAAATGTTTTAAAAAATATTTTAATATTATATCCAAAAATATTTCAAAGTGAAATATTTTATTTAATTAGAGCTGTGAATAGATCAATAACAACAACATTGATTTTGATTCAATATTATTATTTTTTAAAAATCCCACTAAAATTATTGAGGACCTAAAATGGACCCCACTCATAAAAGCGTTAAAAATAAGGAATAAATAAATATGTTTTTTTACTTTCCATGCTTCAATCTCTAGATCAACTTCAGATTCATCCGCCAATTTTAGAATTTTTGTATTTTTTCATGTTTTTGTTTTATGCCTTTTTTGTTAAAAAAAATTACACTTTTTCATATGGAAAACACGTTTTATTTAAAATTATTCTAAAAAAAGTTTTTTTTTTTAATCCCACAAAATTTTGGGATATCCAAAGCGGAATCCACTCAAAATGCTTTTAATAATATTTTAATATTATAATTTAATAACACCTAAAAATCAAGATAAACTATTCGCTGATTATAGATTTTTTTAGTTCATGTTTTGTTTTATGTCCTTTTTGTCAAAGAAAAACATGTTTTTCATATCGAAAAGACAATAAAAATGCAATATTTTCCTCAAAAAATATTTTAATACATTATTATTCTAAAAAAAAGTAGTTTTTTTAAATCCCACAAAATTTGGGTGATCCAAAGCGGAATCCATTCAAAATGTTTTTAATAATATCTTAATATTATAATATATAATTAGATTATATATATATATATATAATTTTTTTTTTTTTTTATTGTTATTTTTAATTTTTTTTTTAATTTTCAATTTTTTTAATTTTTTGTTCTTGTTTTTGTTTCATGCCCTTTTTGTCAAAGAAAAACATGTTTTTCATATGGAAAGGACATAAAATATGCAATATTGTCCTCAAAAAATATTTTGGTACATTATTTTTTTATTTTATTATTTTTATTTTGTTTTTATTTTCAACGCCTAAATCTCAAGATCAACTATTCATTGATTTAACTTTTTTTTTTCATCATGTTTTTGTTTCATGCCCTTTTTTTCAAAGAAAAACATGTTTTTCATATGGAAAACACACAAAATATGCAATATTGTCCCCCAAAAATATTTTGATACATTATTATTGTAAAAAAAAAAAAAATTTTTTTTTTTTTAAATCCCACAAAATTTGGGGGGATCCAAAGCGGAATTTACTCAAAAAAATGTTAATACCATTTTAATATTATGATTAATATATTCATTTTCTTTCAACGCCTATATCTCAAGATTAACTATTTATTTTTACATGTTCTTCATATGGAAATCACATAAAAAATGCAATATTTTCCTACAAAAAAAATGAAATATTTGATATAACTCGAGCTTTGAACAGATCAATAATTACATTTATTTTGATGCATTATTATATTTTGAGCCATGACAATTTTAAAGAAAAAAATCAGTTGTCGTGTTTTCAGAGTCGACATTGCAACTTTTTCCTTCCCTTTTGTTCTTTTTTTCCCACTTTTTAAAAAAAAAGAAGTATTTTTTAGAATGAAAGTTAAAAAAGAATAGTTTTGGGTCGCACTTTGGCGCCCCCTGCTGGACACAGGTTTGTAACCACAGGCCATGACGTCACAGGTGTCAGAGGTGATGAACAAAGTGCAGGCGCTCAGCGCGGAGGTGCAGCGGAGCAACGCCGACACGTTCGCCGCCAAACCTCCTCTATCGCACGGTAAGACACGCCCACCCAGGGGCGCCGAAAAGTAGATGGATTCTAGGGGCCCATGATGGAGGGGGGCCTAATGATGATGAAATTATAATACAGAGGGGTCCTGTAAAGATTATTTTCATCCATAGCGGCGCCCCTGCACCCACCAGCAGGGCGGCGCCACATTCCAGGTGTATAAATATAAAGGTCATGAGTGAAGGTGACGTGTGTTTATGTGTTGAGGGCGGGACTGCAGCGACATCAAGGACAGTCTGATGTCCCTGGTCCCCAAGATCCCCAGCGGGATTTACATCGTCAGCCCGGACGACTCGGACTCGTCCTTCGAGGTAACGCTGGTCGCGAGCCCGAAGTGTGCTGTCCTCACCTGCCACGCCCCCTCAGGTCTTCTGCGAGATGGACTACATGGGCGGGGGATGGACGGTGATGCAGCGCAGGACCGACGGCCTGGTGGACTTCAAGCGACCCTGGGCGGACCACGTGGGCGGCTTTGGACACCTCGCAGGTTTTGGGCTGTTTTCAAGGGTCTTTGGGGCTCTGCTGACAGAGGACAAGACAGGAAGTCAGGTCAGGACTGGAGAAACCAGGACTAGGGTCGGACTAGAGAAGGGGTGTCCAAACTTTTTCTACTGAGGGCTCGCAAACTTTGATATTTTTCATTCATAAAATAAATATAATTAAACTTTTTAAAAGCACGGGTAGGAAAAGCTCCTTCTGGTTAAATGGAGATGGCCTAAAAACATCTTTTTAAATACTGATTCATACAAATTTTAATTTTTTTAAGTAATATTTGATAAATAATTGATTTTATCTTATTATCGTTTAGATTTTTTAAATTATGGAGCGATTCAAAAGTGAATAGATTTTTTTGTGCACCCCTATTAGATAAATTTATATACAAACCCCGTTTCCATATGAGTTGGGAAATGGTGTTAGATGTAAATATAAACAGAATACAATGATTTGCAAATCCTTTTCAAGCCATATTCAGTTGAATATGCTACAAAGACAACATATTTCATGTTCAAACTCATAAACTTGAGTTATTTTTGGAGCAATGACAGTTTAAAGGAAAAAATCCTACTAAAATTCTTGGGGACCCAAAAGGGTCCCACTCATAAAAGTCTTAAAAATAATCAACACATTTTCTTTTTCTCTACTTTTAATCAATTGTGAGTTTAAATTTTTTTTCTTATGTTTTTGTTTTGTTTCTTTTATCCCCATTTTTGTCAAAGAAAAGTTAAGTTTTTTTTTTTTTTGCAAACACACAAAATAGGCAATTTTTCTCCCAATTTTGATGTAAAGTAATTGGAGCTTTAAGTATGTCAATAATTCATAAAAACTCTAATTTTGATTCATTATTATTTTAGGAGCAAAAGCAGTTTAAAAAAAAAAATCCCACTAAAATTCTTAGGGACCCAAAAGGGTCCCACTCATAAAAAGTGTTAGAAATAATGAACACATTTTCTTTTTTTCTACTTTTAATCAATTGTAAGTTTAGATTTTTTTCTATTATGTTTTTGTTTTGTTTCTTTTATGCCCGTTTTTGTCAAAGAAAAGTTAAGTTTGTTTTTTTGGGCAAACACACAAGATGGGCAATTTTTCTCCCAATTTTGATGTAAAGTAATTGGTGCTTTAAGTATGTCAATAATTCATAAAAACTCTAATTGTGATTCATTATTATTTTAGGAGCAATAGCAGTTAAAAAAAAATCCAACTAAAAATCTTAGGGACCCAAAAGGGTCCCACTCATAAAAGTGTTAAAAATAATGAACACATTTTCTTTTTTTCCACTTTTAATCAATTGTAAGTTTTGATTTTTTTTTCTCTTATGTTTTTTTTTGTTTGTTTTATGCCCGTTTTTGTCGAAGAAAAGTTACGTGTTTAGTTTGGCAAACACACAAAATAGGCAATATTTCTCCCAATTTTGATGTAAAGTAATCGGAGCTTTAAATATGTCAATTCATAACAACTCTAATTTTGATTCATTATTATTATTTTAGGAGCAGTAGCAGTTTAAGAAAAAAATCCCACTAAAATTCTTGGGGACCCAAAAGGGTCCCACTCATAAAAAGTGTTAAAAATAATGAACACATTTTCTTTCTTTTTTTCTACTTTTAATCAATTGTAAGTTTGGATTTGTTTTCTTATGTTTTTTTGTTGTTGTTTGTTTTACGTCCATTTTTGTCAAAGAAAACTTACGTGTTTTGTTTGGCAAACATAAAATAGGCAAGATTTCTCCCAAAATTTGATGCAAAGTTTTTGGATCTACGAATATGTCGATAATTCATAAGAACAGTGATTTATTATTTTTGGAGCAATGACAGTTTAAAGGAAAAAATCCTACTAAAATTCTTGGGGACCCAAAAGGGTCCCACTGATAAAAAGTGTTAAAAATAATGAACACATTTTCTTTTTTTCTACTTTTAATCAATTGTAAGTTTAGATTTTTTTTCTATTATGTTATTTTTATGCCCGTTATGCTGTTTTTTGTAAAAAAAATAATAAATAAACTTAAGCGTTTGGTTTGGCAAACACACAAAATAGGCACATTTTTTCCCCAAAATTTTTATGTAAAGTTCGAATATATCAATAATTCATAAAAACATTGATTTTGATCCATTATTATTTTTGGAGCAATGACAAATTGAAAAAAAATCCGACTAAAAATCTTAGGGATCCAAAAACCCCACTCCTAAAACTGTTAAAAATAATGAATAAATCTATTTTAGATTTAGGTTGGATTTTTTTTCTAATGTTTTTTTTGTTTGTTTTATGCCCGTTTTTGTCAAATAAAGCTTGTGTTTTTTTGTTTGGCAAACACACAAAATCGGCAATATTTTCCCCAAAATTTGATGTAAAGTAATTGGAGCTTTAAAAGTGTCAATAATTCATAACAATGCTGATTTTGATTCATTATTATTTTGGGAGCAATAGCAGTTAAAAAAAAAAAAAAAATCCAACTAAAAATCTTAGGGACCCAAAAGGGTCCCACTCATAAAAAGTGTTAAAAATAATGAACACATTGTCTTTTTTTCTACTTTTAATCAATTGTAATTTTAGATTGTTTTTCTTATGTTTTTGTTTTGTTTCTTTTATGCCCCTTTTTGTCAAAGAAAACTTACGTGTTTTGTTTGGCAAACACACAAAATATGCAATATTTCTCCCAATTTTGATGTAAATTAATTGGAGCTTTAAGTATGTCAATAATTCATAACAACTCTAATTTTGATTCATTATTATTTTAGGAGCAATACCAGTTAAAAAAAAAATCCCACTAAAATTCTTGGGGATCCAAAATGGTCCCACTCATAAAAGTGTTAGAAATAATGAACACATTGTCTTTTTTTCTACTTTTAATCAATTGTAAGTTTAGATTTTTTTCTCATGTTTTTTTTTTGTTTCTTTTATGCCCGTTTTTGTCAAAGAAAAGTTACTTTTTTTGTTTGGCAAACACACAAAATAGGCAATATTTCTCCCAATTTTGATGTAAAATATTTGGAGCTTTAAATATGTCAATAATTAATCACAACTCTTATTTTGATTCATTATTATTTTAGGAGCAATAGCAGTTTAAAAATATCCCACTAAAATTCTTGGGGACCCATAAGGGTCCCACTCATAAAAAGTGTTAAAAATAATGAACACGTTTTCTTTTTTTTTCCTACTTTTAATCAATTGTAAGTTTAGATTTTTGCGTTTGGTTTGGCAAACACACAAAATAGGCACATTTTCCCCCCAAAATTTTTATGTAAAGTTCGAATCTATCAATAATTCATAACATTGATTTTGACCCACTATTATTTTTGGAGCAATGACAGTTTGAAAAAAAATCCGACTAAAAATCTTAGGGATCCAAAAACCCAACTCCTAAAACTGTGAAAAATAATGAATACATTTATTTTAGATTTAGGTTGGATTATTTTTCGTATGTTTTTTTTTGTTTGTTTGTTTTATGCTCGTTTTTGTCAAATAAAACTTGTGTTTTTTGTTTGGCAAACACACAAAATCGGCAATATTTTCCCCAAAATTTGATGTAAAGTAATTGGAGCTTTAAAAGTGTCAATAATTCATAACAATGCTGATTTTGATTCATTATTATTTTGGGAGCAATAGCAGTTAAAAAAAAAAATCCAACTAAAAATCTTAGGGACCCAAAACGGTCCCACTCAGAAAAGTGTTAAAAATAATGAACACATTTTCTTTTTTTCCACTTTTAATCAATTGTAAGTTTAGATTTTTTTTTCTCTTATGTTTTTTTTTTGTTTGTTTTATGCCCGTTTTTGTCGAAGAAAAGTTACGTGTTTTGTTTGGCAAACACACAAAATAGGCAATATTTCTCCCAATTTTGATGTAAAGTAATCGGAGCTTTAAATATGTCAATAATTCATAACAACTCTAATTTTGATTCATTATTATTTTAGGAGCAATAGCAGTTTAAAAAAAAAATCCCACTAAAATTCTTGGGGACCCAAAAGGGTCCCACTCATAAAAAGTGTTAAAAATAATGAACACATTTTCTTTTTTTCTACTTTTAATCAATTGTAAGTTTACATTTTTTTCTTATGTTTTTTTTTGTTTCTTTTATGCCCCTTTTGTCAAAGAAAAGTTACGTGATTTGTTTGGCAAACACACAAAATAGGCAATATTTCTCCCAATTTTGATGTAAAATATTTGGAGCTTTAAATAGGTCAATAATTAATAACAACTCTTATTTTGATTCATTATTATTTTAGGAGCAATAGCAGTTTAAAAAAAAATCCAACTAAAAATCTTAGGGACCCAAAAGGGTCCCACTCATAAAAAGTGTTAAAAATAATAAACACATTTTCTTTTTTTTTCTACTTTTAATCAATTGTAAGTTTAGATTTTTTTTCTTATGTTTTTGTTTTGTTTCTTTTATGCCCCTTTTTGTCAAAGAAAAGTTACATGTTTTGTTTGGCAAACACACAAAATAGGCAATATTTCTCCCAATTTTGATGTAAAGTAATCGGAGCTTTAAATATGTCAATAATTCATAACAACTCTAATTTTGATTCATTATTATTTTAGGAGCAATACCAGTTTAAAAAAAAATCCCACTAAAATTCTTGGGGACCCAAAAGGGTCCCACTCATAAAAAGTGTTAAAAATAATGAACACATTTTCTTTTTTTCTACTTTTAATCAATTGTAAGTTTAGATTTTTTTTCTTATGTTTTTGTTTTGTTTGTTTTATGCCCCTTTTTGTCAAAGAAAAGTTACGTGTTTTGTTTGGCAAACACACAAAATAGGCAATATTTCTCCCAATTTTGATGTAAAATATTTGGAACTTTAAATAGGTCAATAATTAATAACAACTCTTATTTTGATTCATTATTATTTTAGGAGCAATAGCAGTTAAAAAAAAAATCCAACTAAAAATCTTAGGGACCCAAAAGGGTCCCACTCATAAAAGTGTTAAAAATAATAAACACATTTTCTTTTTTTTTTCTACTTTTAATCAATTGTAAGTTTAGATTTTTTTTCTTATGTTTTTGTTTTGTTTCTTTTATGCCCCTTTTTGTCAAAGAAAAGTTACCTGTTTTGTTTGGCAAACTCACAAAATAGGCAATATTTCTCCCAATAATGATGTAAAGTAATCGGAGCTTTAAATATGTCAATAATTCATAACAACTCTAATTTTGATTCATTATTATTTTAGGAGCAACGGCAGTTTAAATAATTAAAAAAAAAACAGCACTATATGTTTTTTTAAATGGTATTTTTAGAACGTACCGCTAAAAAACCTGCTCCGGGCCTCGAATGTCCCCCGGGCCACACTTTGGACAGCCCTGCAAGACAAGAAAAGACAGGTAGTCAGGACAGGAGAAACCAGGACTAGGATAGGACGGCGGGAGACCAGACAGGACAGGTGCAGTAAGCGGACGCCATGTGTCCAGGTGAGCACTGGTTGGGCCTGAAGAAGGTCTTCGACATCGTCAACCAGAAGGGGAGTCGGTTCCAGCTCCACGTGGCCCTGGTCTCCCACGACGACGTCACCTCCTACGCCGCCTACGACGACTTCCGCCTGGACAACGAAACTGACTTCTTCCGCATCCACCTGGGCAGGTACGCCGGCAGCGCAGGTAAGCCACGCCCCACAAGATAAAACTAGCCAAAACAAAGCAAAAACTCCCAGGTCTGACCCGTCTGAGTTGGCCAGGGGACGCCTTCCGCGGCTACGAGCAGGACCAGAACCAAGACACGGCCCCCTTCAGCGCCTCGGACGTGGACAACGACGGCTGCGAGCCCTCCTGCTCCATGGGGGGTCTGACGGTGGAGAGCTGCAGTGCCCGACACCACCACACGGGGTGGTGGTTCAACCGCTGCGGCATGGCCAACCTCAACGGGGACGCCCGGCAGGACCCGGGGCCTCGGACCGTGGGCGTCCTGTGGGACACCTGGAGACACAAGGGAGTGGCCCGAGTCATCAAGTCCGTCACCATGAAGATCAGGAGGATGCCGGCTAATAACTAACACAAAATGGTGGGAGGTCGAATATTGATGAGCCTTTTGTCTGATTTGGTGTAATGTCGTTGTGTTGCCATGTGGTCCGACTTATTGGACTGCTGCAAGTTTCTTCTTTAGGCTATTATTTTTATTTGATTTGATTTGATATATAATGTTTGTGGGTTGCTTGTCTGGGGGAGAAGAAAAAAAACATTTGAAATGTGTTTGATTGTATTTTTGGACTTCACATGTCAACAATGCAATACGCAAATGTTCCAAAAAAAAAAAAAAAAAATAAATAAATAAGGTTCCAGGTTAGAAAAGCTGCTTCTGGTTGCCTGGAAATTGCCTAAAAAGGTATTTTCATAAATATATACATATATATATATATTAACATATATATACACATACAGTAAATACATACATATATGTATACATACATATACACATATATATATATGTATATATACACACAAATATACATACATAAATACATAAGCAAACACATACATATATACATATATAAATATATATACATACGAACTCAACATACATACATACATATATATATATATATATATATATATATATATATACATATATATACATACAGAAGTATACATATATATATACACATGTATATACATACATACCCACACACACACACATATATATATATATACATATTAACATACATACATATATACACATACAGTATATACATACATATATATATATACACACATATACATACATACATATATACACTTATACATACACATACATATATAAATATATATACATACGAACTCAATAAACATACATACATACATATATATATATACATAGACACAAATATACATATTTATATCTATATGTATACATATATATGTATATACGTGTAAAAAAAAAATATATATATATATATATACACATATATACATACATACATACCCACACACACACACACACACACACACACACATATATATATATACATACATATTAACATACATACAAATATACATATATATACACATACAGTATATACATACATATACACATATATACACACATGTATATATACATGTATATATACACATATATACGTACATACATATATACACATATACATATATAAATATATATACATACATACATATACATATATAAATATATATACATACAAACTCAATAAACATACATACATACATATATATATATACATATACATACAGACACAAATATACATATTTATACCTATATGTATACATATATATGTATATACGTGTAAAAAAAAATATATATATATATACACATATATACATACATACATACCCACACACACACACACACATATATATACATACATACATATTAACATACATACAAATATACATATATATACACATACAGTATATACATACATATACACATATATACACACATGTATATATACATGTATATATACACATATATACGTACATACATATATACACATATACATATATAAATATATATACATACATACATATATAAATATATATACATACGTACACATATAAACATACATATATATACATACAGACACAAATATACATATTTATACATATATATGTATATACATTCATACCCACACACACACATATATATATATATATACACATATATATATATGTACATATATATATACATATATATATACATATATCCATCCATCCATTTTCTACCGCTTATTCCCTTTCGGGGTCGCGGGGGGCGCTGGCGCCTATCTCAGCTACAATCGGGCGGAAGGCATATATATATATATATGAAAAAAAATGTATACATATATATATATATATATATATATATATATATATATATATATTAAACTGTCAATGTTTATGGTGTAGATGCCATGGACCTTCCAGGTGTCTGTCGCCCACCCCCATAAGTCTGTATACCTTTCACTTTACAACCTTTACGTCGCCCGGACGCTAACCCTCCCCCACTTTGGGCCCCTTCTGAAGTCCAGTGGGACGCCATAAAAAGTCCAAAGTGTCTCATCTTCGGCAATGCGGTGCCTTAAAAGGCAAGCGGGTGCCACCGCGTGCTCATCAGACGCTTATCAGATCTTGATGTGGTGAGGTGTTCTTTCTGCTCCGTCACAATCTTGGAGGAAGAATAGAAAATGTCTGTGTGTGTGTGTGTGTGTGTGTGTGTGTGTGTGTGTGTGTGTGTGTGTGTGTGTGTGTGTGTGTGTGTAAAAATAAATTGGAAAAAAATAAATAAAAATGTATACAGAGACATATTGTAAGAACTAGAAGTAAATAATGAAGATTAAAAACACTTACAAACATCCCTCCATCCATCCATTTTCTACCGCTTTCTCCCTTACGGGGTGGCGGGGGGCGCTGGCGCCTATCTCAGCTACAATCGGGCGGAAGGCGGGGTACACCCTGGACAAGTCACCTACAAACAAATAATAATAATTAAATAAAAGCTTACCTTTTTTCATATATTTGCATAATATGTATATATTATTAACGTTGTAAAAACACTTCTTTATTCAAACCCCGTTTCCATATGAGTTGGGAAATTGCGTTTGATGTAAATATAAACAGAATACAATGATTTGCAAATCCTTTTCAAGCCATATTCAGTTGAATATGCTACAAAGACAACATATAAACTGTATTTTGTTTGCAATAGAATTTGATACCAGCAACACGTGACAAAAAAGTTGGGAAAGGTGGCAATAAATACTGATAAAGTTGAGGGAATGCTCATCAAACACTTATTGGGAACATCCCACAGGTGTGCAGGCTAATTGGGAACAGGTGGGTGCCATGATTGGCTATAAAAAGCAGCTTCCATGAAAGGCTAAGTAATTCCCAAACAAGAATGGGGCGAGGGTCACCACTTTGTAAGCAAATTGTCGAACAGTTTTAGAACAACATTTCTCAACGAGCTATTGCGAGGGATTTTACCATCTACGGTCTGTAAAATCATCACAAAGTTCAGAGAATCTGGAGAAATCACTGCACGTAAGCGATGATATTAAGGACCTTTGATCCCTTAGGCGGTACTGCATCAAAAACCGACATCAGCGTGTAAAGGATATCACCACATGGGCTCAGGAACACTTCATAAAACCAGTCAATAACTACAGTTGGTCGCTACATCTGTAAGTGCAAGTTAAAACTCCACTATGCAAAGCAAAACCCATTTATCAACAACACCCAGAAAACACCGCCGGCTTGGCTGGGCCCGAGCTCATCTAAGATGGACTGATGCAAAGTGGAAAATTGTTCTGTGGTCTGACGAGTCCACATTTCAAATTATATTTGGAAACTGTGGACATGGTGTCCTCTGGAACAAAGAGGAAAATAACCGTCCGGATTGTTATAGGTGCAAAGTGTAAAAGCCAGCATGTGTGATGGTATGGGGGTGCATTAGTGCCCAAGGCATGGGTAACTTACACATCTGTGAAGGCACCATTAATGCTGAAAGGTCCATACAGGTTTTGGAGCAACATATGTTTTCATCCAAGCAACGTTATCATGGACGCCCCTGCTTATTTCAGCAACAACAAGTGTTACAACAGCGTGGCTTCGTAGTAAAAGAGTGCGGGTACTTTCCTGGCCCGCCTGCAGTCCAGACCTGTCTCCCATGGAAAATGTGTGAAGCGTAAAATAGGACAGCGGAGACCCCGGACTGTTGAAGGACTGAAGCTCTACATAAAACAAGAATGGGAAAGAATTCCACTTTCAAAGCTTCAACAATTAGTTTCCTCAGTTCCCAAACGTTTATTGAGTGTTGTTAAAAGAAAAGGTGATGTAACACAGTGGTGAACATGCCCTTTCCCAACTACTTAATTATTATTTGAAAAAAAAATAAAGTTCATGAGTTTGAACATCAAATATGTTGTCTTTGTAGCATATTCAACTGAATATGGCTTGAAAAGGATTTGCAAATCATTGTATTCTGTTTATATTTACATCTAACACCATTTCCCAATTCATATGGAAACGGGGTTTGGATATCTAGAAAGGGTGGTCCTAAAGAGGTAGGTATTTTTCAGAGGTCTCAAGAAGGTCACAAATACATGAATGTGAGTGTTCTTGTATTTCTACCCTTCTTGAGACATCAACAAGGAAAAGTATCTTCCATATGAGGAGGTGTGAACAAGTGATGACATAAATCATGGTCCCGATACGGAAAACCATCGCATCTAATAGAGATTGTCTCATCTGGTGGTGAAATTCTATCAAAATGAGGGTGGTCCCAAAAAGGTGTGTCGCTTTTAAAAGTGCTCCCCCCTCTGGTCAACATATGAAATAACAAGTGTGTGTAAGACATTGAAATGCGCCCCCTAGAGACAAAAATCAATTGAAAGAAATTAAATAAATATGTATATAGAGACATACTGTAAGAACTAGAAGTAAATAATGAAGATTAAAAAGCAATTACAAAAAAATAAATAAATAAATTAACTAAAAGCAGTGTCGGCTTTTTTCTTTTAAAATAGGGAACAATTTCTCATGTTCTTTCGGTTTCTGTAACATTGTAATATTTTGTCCTAAAAAAAATGTTTCACTTTATGTAAAATAATTACTTTTTAACGCAAAATGGCGAAATTTGTCATATAAAATTCTGACCTTTATCACAATATTGTCAATTTTTTTTGGTTGTTCTTGTAAAATAGTGACTTTTTTCGGGAGTAAAATTATGACTTTTGTCTAACTTTGTCAAGTGAAATTCCGATTGTTATTATAATATTGCCAAAGTGTTAAAGTTTTCTTATGAAATTGTGACTTTTGTCGAGTAAAATTGCGACTCTTTTTTAATAAGTTTAACATTTCGACAACATGTTCTTGTAAAATTCCAGTTTATATCATAATATGACACAAATGTTCAGTTTTTTTGTAAAATTTCGACTTGCGCCATGTAAAATTATGACTTTTATTGTAATACTGATAACATTCTACGTTTTTCTTAGGAAATTCCAACTCATTTTTCACAACAAGCTTTTTTTTATAACTGCATATTATGTATATATTATTAATGTTAAATGTAAATACACTTCTTTATATATCTAGAAAGGCTGGTCCTAAATAGGTCGGCATTTTTCTCAGGTCTCAAGAAGGTCACAAATCCATGAATGTGAGTGTTCTTGTATTTCTACCCTTCTTGAGACATCAACAAGGAAAAGTTGCTTCCATATGAGGAGGTGTGAACAAGTGATGACATAAATCATGGTCCCAATACGGAAAACCATCGCATCTAATAGAGATTGTCTCATTTGCACCCCCTGGTGGTGAAATTCTATCAAAATGAGGGTGGTCCCAAAAAGGTGTGTCGGTTTTAAAAGTGCTCCCCCCTCTGGTCAACATATGAAATAACAAGTGTGTGTAAGACATTGAAATGCGCTCCCTAGGGACAAAAATCAATTGAAAAAAATTTAATAAATATGTATATAGAGACATACTGTAAGAACTAGAAGTAAATAATGAATATTAAAAACCACTTACAAAAAAATAAATAAATTAAATAAAGGCAGTCTTTTTCTCACAATGTGTCGACTTTTTTCTTTTGAAATAGGGAACAATTTCTCATGTTCTTTCCTTTTCTGTAAAATTGCAATTTTTTCTCCTAAAATTTTTTTTCACGTTATGTAAAATAATTACTTTTTAACGCAAAATAGCGACATTTATTTGTCATATGAAATTCTGACCTTTATCACAATACGGCCAATTTTTTTTGGGTTGTTCTTGTAAAATAGTGAACTTTTTTTTGAGTGAAATTATGACTTTGGTCCAACTTTGTCAAGTGAAATTCCGATTATTATTGTAAAATTGCCAAAACGTTAAAATTTTCTTATGACTTTTGTCCAGTAAAATTGCGACTCTTTTTAATAAGCTTAACATTTTGACAACAAGTTCTTGTAAAATTCCAATTTATATCATAATATGACACAAATGTTCAGTTTTTTTGTAAAATGTCGACTTGCGCTGAGTAAAATTACAACTTTTATTGTAATACTGCTAAAATTCTACGTTTTTCTTGTGAAATTCCAACTCATTTTTCACAACAAGCTTTTTTATATCTGCATAGTATGTATATATTATTAATGTTAAATGTAAATACACTTCTTTATATATCTAGAAAGGCTGGTCCTAAAGACGTAGGCATTTTCAGAGGTCTCAAGAAGGTCACAAATACATGAATATGTCTGTGTTCTTGTATTTCTACCCTTCTTGAGACATCAACAAGGAAAAGTATCTTCCATATGAGGAGGTGTGAACAAGTGATGACATAAATCATGGTCCCGATACGGAAAACCATCGCATCTAATAGAGATTGTCTCATTTGCACCCCCTGGTGGTGAAATTCTATCAAAATGAGGGTGGTCCCAAAAAGGTGTGTCGCTTTTAAAAGTGCTCCCCCCTCTGGTCAACATATGAAATAACAAGTGTGTGTAAGACATTGAAATGCGCCCCCTAGGGACAAAAATCAATTGAAAAAAATGTAATAAATATGGATATAGAGACATACTGTAAGAAATAGAAGTAAATAATGAAGATTAAAAAGCAATTACAAAAAAATAAATAAACTAAATAAAAGCAGTCTTTTTCTCACAATGTGTCGGCTTTTTTCTTTTAAAATAGGGAACAATTTCTCATGTTTTTTCCGTTTCTGTAAAATTGCAATTTTTTCTCCTAAAATTTTTTTTCACGTTATGTAAAATAATTACTTTTTAACGCAAAATAGCGACATTTATTTGTCATATGAAATTCTGACCTTTATCACAATACGGCCAATTTTTTTTGGGTTGTTCTTGTAAAATAGTGAACTTTTTTTTGAGTGAAATTATGACTTTGGTCCAACTTTGTCAAGTGAAATTCCGATTATTATTGTAAAATTGCCAAAATGTTAAAATTTTCTTATGACTTTTGTCCAGTAAAATTGCGACTCTTTTTAATAAGCTTAACATTTTGACAATATGTTCTTGTAAAATTCCAACTTATATCATAATATGACACAAATGTTCAGTTTTTTTGTAAAATGTCGACTTGCGCTGAGTAAAATTACAACTTTTATTGTAATACTGCTAAAATTCTATGTTTTTCTTGTGAAATTCCAACTAATTTTTCACAACAAGCTTTTTTATATCTGCATCGAATGTATATATTATTAATGTTAAATGTAAATACACTTCTTTATATATCTAGAAAGGCTGGTCCTAAATAGGTTGGCATTTTCAGAGGTCTCAAGAAGGTCACAAATACATGAATGTGAACAAGTGAGGACATAATTCATGCTCTCAATACGAAAAATTGCATCTAACAGAGATTGTCTCATTAGCACCCCCTGGTGGGGAAATCTATCAAAATGAGGGTGGTCCCAAAAAGTAGGGATTTTTCACATTGACTGTGTGTCGCTTTTAAAAGTGCTCCCCCTCTGGTCAACATATGAAATAACAAGTGTGTGTAAAAAAAATTGAAGTGCTCCCCCTCTGGCCAACATTTGTAATAACAAGTGTGTAAGAAATGGAAAATTAATTTAAAAAATAAATAAATAAATATGTACATATAGACATACTCTATTAAGTTTAAGTAAATAATGAAGATTAAAAAACAATTACAAAAAAATATATATTTGCATAGGTTGTATATATTATTAATGTTGCAAATACAAACCTTTATGTATCTAGAAAAAGGGTGGTCCTAAAAAGGTAGGCATTTTTCAGAGGTCTCAAGAAGGTAAGAAGTACATGAGTGTGTGTGATCGTGGTTTTCCCACAGTGATGAGGATGTGTGCAGGCTAGGAGGACACAGGAAGCAAAGTCTGCTGGGAATTTGGACCCTGAGGAATCTCATCTGCTGTTCATCAGCTATCAGTCTCACACACACACACACACACACACACGCACACACGCACTGTGTGTGTGTGTGCGGTTTAAAATAGCCACACACTGTCTGAACATAGAACATTTGGTAAGATAGAGTCATGTGTTCAATACATGTGATCAAATAGGAAGTAAGTTAGTGCCGCATACAGAATAGAGTACAGACTAAATGAATAATAATGAGTATTACTAATATTATTTAAAAAAAAAAAAAAAAAAAGGTTAGTTCAGTTCCGGGGTATCCAGAGTGATGATCTGCTGCCTATTGTGGAAATAATAATAGAATAAAAATAAAAGAGCAAAAAGAAGATCATTTGGACACTACTACTGATAAATAAATGTTGTTTCACTTACAACACAAAGCTGACAAAATTGTGTCATTAATTATAAAAGTGTCTGTTTCTATCATTATTATTATTATTTTTTTTTTACGAAATACAAAATTATTTTAATGGCCCGGGCACGTGGCGGGAAAGGTTTGGGGGAAGGTAGGTGACATTACGACATGTTACGTCCCGATATGTTGCATGAACTTCTTTGGCTCGGCTGCATTAATTGACCCAACGTTATCATGACATCATACCTTATATTGTGTTCTTGGGTTTTTCTTTGCACAATGTTTGCGTCGACTGCTTTGGATAATGTCAAGATAGGTTCGGGTATGTTACAGTACATCAAGTTACATACAAGTATGTAACTTCATTTATGTTACCTATTAGGCTGCCTAAATACATTTGGCTGGGATATGCAACATGATGTTAAGCTAAATCACGTGATATTATGCTACATTACGTTATGTTACATTATGTTACGTTACGTCACATTGTTACGTTACATCACATTATGTTACGCTAAATTACATTATGTTATATTACGTTACATCACATTACTTTACATTACATTACGTTTAACATTACATTACGTCACTTTATGTTACGTTGCATGAAATAATGTTATGTTATGCGATATTACATTATGTTATATTACGTTACATCACATTATGTTATATTATGTTACATCACATTATGTTATATTACGTTACATCACATTATGTTATATTATGTTACATCACATTATGTTATATTACGTTACATCACATTATGTTATATTACGTTACATCACATTACTTTACATTACGTTACATGACGTTATGTAACATTACATTACGTCACTTTATGTTACGTTACATGAAATAATGTTATGTTATGCGATATTACATCATGTTACATTATGTTATGTTACATTATGTTATGTTACATTGTATTATGCAATATTACACTATGTTACATTAGTTTATGTTACATTACATAGTGTAACGTTACATTACATCATGTTACATTGCGTTATGTTACATCACATTACCTTATGTTACATTACATTATGTCACATTACGTTATGTGACATTAAATTATGTTACGTTATATTATGCAATACTACATTATGTTATATTACGTTATGTTACAGGTTATGTTACATTAGGTTATGTTACTTTATATTATGCGACATCACATTATGTTACATCACGTTATGATACATTAGGTTATGTGACGTTGTATTATGCGATATTACATTATGTTACATTAGGTTGTTACATTAGGTCATGTTACAATACTTTATGTTACATGGCATAGTGATACGCAACGTTACATTACATTATGTTACTTTGTGTTTTGTTACATCACATTATGTTACATTACATTACGTTATATTACGTTACATTATGTTATGTTACATTACATTATGTTACATCACATTATGTCACATTAGATTACGTTGTATTATGTTACATTACGTTATGTTACATCACATTGCGTTAGGTTGAATTAAATTATGTTACGTTCTATTATGCGATATTACATTATGTTACATTAGGTTATGTTACATTAGGTTATGTCACATTATATTATGCGGTATTACATTATGTTATGTTACGTTGTATTACTCGGTATTGCATTATGCGATATTACATTAGGTTATGTTACATTAGGCTATGTTACATTACTTTATATTACATTGCACTATGTACATTACATTGTTGCATTACATTATGTTACATTAGCTTATGTCATATTACTTGATGTTCCATTCCATAGTGTTACATTATATTATGTTACATTACATTATGTTGCATTAAGTTATGTTACATTCCATTATGTTACATTACTTAATGTTACATTACATTATGTTATGTTACAGGATGATGCATTACGTTAATCTACATTACATGATTGTACATAATCTAATCTAATCTGGATTATATTAAATCATTTGTACTTATCGCCATGCGTCCTATTGTTACCAGAGTGTAACGTAAGGAGCTTATAGGATACTTGGGTTCCGTTATCCACATAAATAAAGACACATTCCTTCTCAAGGGGTCCGACAGGGAGGAGGAGGGAGGGATGGAGGAAGAGAGGGAGGTACAGCGGAGGAAAAGTACGACTACATACCCGCTGGCGTGATGATCCCTTCAGAGCCTCCCATCATGAACCACAGGCAGGCGGCGTCTCCGAGCCCGGACAGCCCGCGGGCCAGGAGCCGGGACAACCTGCTGATGCACGACGACTTCCCGGAGGAGAACAGTTGCCCAGGACCATGGCCCGGGTGAGTTTCCGCCTCCCTGTCGGCAACTCTGTGGAACGGTTAGAATCAGGTCTTTGGAACTAACCCGTTTTTGCTGGTAAAAAGTCTTTCTGCGGTAGAAAGTGTCCCTGGGAGCGCGTGTGTGTTTACAAGTGATGTTTATGACTTGCCGGCAGCTCTGAGAGACAACTGCTGGCCCGCCTCAGCGCCGTCAAGCGACGCCAGGCCCTGCGGGGCCCCGGCCACATGTTCACCGCGCCGTCCGTCAGCCCCTCGGAGGTGGAGCAGCGCTTCCTGGAGGCGGCCGAGTACGGCAACATCCCCGAGGTGCGGCGCATGCTGCTGCACGTGCCGCACCTCAACGTCAACACGGTGGACTACATGGGCCAGAACCCGCTGCAGCTGGCCGTGGCCAACGAGCACCTGGAGGTCACCGAGCTGCTCCTGGGGAGGCCCGACTTGGCCCGGGTGGGCGACGCCCTCCTGCTGGCCATCAGTAAGACTACGCTTTGTTTTCCCGAGCCCGTACCGTGGCGTCGCTATTTAGCGGGGCTCTTTTCTGTCAACCTGGGACTTAAACAACTGAGGCGTTCGCGGCAGGGCAGCCCTTTGAGGCCACTGCTTTTTTGGCAGAGGTACAATTTGGTTTCTCAAGTTCTGCTGTAGCTTGTTTACAAAACCCAAAACCAGTTGCGTATGTCGTAAATAAAAAGAGAATACAATGACTTGCAAATCCTTTTCAACTTATATTGGATTGAATGGAATCAAACTGAGACACTTTTTGTTGTTGTTGCAAATAGTCATTAAAGGCCTACTGAAATGAGATGTTCTTATTTAGACGGGGATAGCAGCTCCATTCTATGTGTCATACTTCATCATTTCGCCATATTTTTGCTGAAAGGATTTAGTAGAGAACATCGATGATAAAATTCGCAACTTTTGGTCGCTAATAAAAAAGCCTTGCCTGTACCGGAAGTAGCAGACGATGTGCGCGTGACGTCACGGGTTGTGGAGCTCCTCACATCTGAACATTGTTTGCAATCATGGCCACCAGCAGCTAGAGCGATTTGGATCGAGAAAGCAACAATTTCCCCATTAATTTGAGCGAGGATGAAAGATTTGTGGATGAGGACGTTTAGAGTGAAGTACTAGAAAAAAAGAAAAGGCGACGGCTCCGGGCGGCGGCAGTCAGACCACAGAACACTTTTCCACTTTTCATCAGTCCATCTTAGATGAGCTCGGGCGGCGTTTCTGGGTGTTGTTGATAAATGCCTTTCACTTTGCATAGTATAATTTTAACTTGCACTTACAGATGGAGCGACAAACTGTAGTTACTGACAGTGGTTTTCTGAAGTCTTCCTAAGCTCATGTGGTGATATCGTTTACACACTGATGTCGCTTTTTGATGAGAGTACCGCCAGAGGGATCAAAGGTCCTTAATATCATGGCTTACGTGCAGTGATTTCTCCAGATTCTCTGAACCTTTAGAAGATATTACGGACCGTGGATGGTGAAATCACCAAATTCCTTGCAATGTCACTTTGAGAAATGTTGTTCTTAGGTGTGCCCGAGATGAAGCTTTTTCAAGCATAAAATGGCTAAATGAAGTCAAAAATACCAATGCAACAGGAATATTGGTCACTAAACAAGACTAAAACGACGTGACTGGACTGTTCAGTATCGTGGCCTCTGATTGGCTCTGCCTCAGCCAGCATTACTAACATTGGCATGCTAACTTTTTTGGGGGGCAATTTTTCAGCCGAAGGCCTCGGACTGCATGATCTGCTACTTGACACATGTTAGGTGTTAGCATGCTAATATTAGCATCCTAGCATGCTATCTCTTTTGGGACCATTTTTTTTTTGCTAAACACCTCAAACTACTATAACTTGGTACTTGACGATATGGATGGTGTTAGGATTGTATGAATGGTGTTAGGGTTATATGGATGGTGTTAGCGTTATACGGGTGGTGTTAGGGTTATATAAATGGTGTTAGGGTTATACGGGTGGTGTTAGAATTCTAAAGACGGAGTAAAAATGATAAAGACGGTGTTAGAATTATAAAGATGGTGTTAGATTTTTAAAGACAATGTTAGGGTTATACGGACGGTCTTAGGGTTATAAGGATGGTGTTAGAATTCTAAAGACGGTGTAAGAATTATGAAGACGGTGTTAGATTTAAAAAGACGGTGTTAGGGTTATACGGATGGTGTGAGGGTTATACAGATGGTGTTAGCGTTGTACGGATGGTGTTATGGTGTTAGGATGGTGTTAGGGTTATACGGATGGTGTTAACGTTATACAGATGGTGTTATGGTTATACGGGTGGTGTTAGGATTACATGGATTGTGTAAGAATTATAAAGACGGCGCAAGAATTATAAAGATGGTGTTAGAATTATTAAGACGGTGTTAGGGTTATAAGGATGGTGTTAGGGTTATAAGGATGGTGTTAGGGTTATAAGGATGGTGTTAGGGTTATATGAATGGTGTTAGGGTTTTACGGACGGTGTTAGAATTCTAAAGACAGTGTAAGAATTATAAAGACGGTGTTAGGGTTATACGGATGGTGTTAGAATTCTAAAAACAGTGTAAGAATTCTAAAGACGGTGTTAGGGTTGTACGGATGGTGTTAGGGTTATACGGATGGTGTTAGGACTATACGGATGTTGTAAGAATTCTAAAGACGGTGTTAGGGTTATACGGATGGTGTTAGCGTTATACGGATGGTGTTAGCGTTATACGGATGGTGTTAGCGTTATACGGACGGTGTTAGAATTCTAAAGACAGTGTAAGAATTCTAAAGACGGTGTTAGGGTTATACGGATGGTGTTAGGGTTATACGGATGGTGTTAGGGTTATACGGATGGTGTTAGGACTATACGGATGTTGTAAGAATTATAAAGACGGTGTTAGGGTTATACGGATGGTGTTAGGGTTATACAGAAGGTGTTAGAATTCTAAAGACGGTGTAAGAATTCTAAAGACGTGTTAGGGTTATACGGATGGTGTTAGCGTTATACGGACGGTGTTAGAATTCTAAAGACAGTGTAAGAATTCTAAAGACGGTGTTAGGGTTATACGGATGTTGTAAGAATTATAAAGACGGTGTTAGGGTTATACGGACGGTGTTAGGACTATACGGATGGTGTTAGAATTCTAAAAACAGTGTAAGAATTATAAAGACGGTGTTAGGGTTATACGGATGGTGTTAGGGTTATACGGATGGTGTTAAGGTTATACGGATGGTGTTAGGGCTATACAGATCGTGTTAGGGTTATACGGACGGAGTTAGAATTCTAAAGACGGTGTAAGAATTCTAAAGACGGTGTTAGGGTTATACGGATCGTGTTAGGGTTATACGGATGGTGTTAGGACTATACGGATGTTGTAAGAATTATAAAGACGGTGTTAAAATGATAAAAACGGTGTTAAAACGATAAAGACGGTGTTAGAACGATAAAGACGGTGTTAGAACTATAAAGACGGTGTTAGAATTATAAAGACGGTGTTAGAATTATAAAGACGGTGTTAGAATTATAAAGACGGTGTTAGAATTATAAAGACGGTGTTAGAATTATAAAGACGGTGTTAGAATTATAAAGACGGTGTTAGAATTATAAAGACGGTGTTAGAATTATAAAGACGGTGTTAGAATTATAAAGACGGTGTTAGAATTATAAAGACGGTGTTAGAATTATAAAGACGGTGTTAGAATTATAAAGACGGTGTTAGAATTATAAAGACGGTGTTAGAATTATAAAGACGGTGTTAGAATTATAAAGACGGTGTTAGAATTATAAAGACGGTGTTAGGGTTATACGGATGATGTTAGCGTTATATTGATAGTGTTAGGATTGTACGGATTGTGTTAGAATGATAAAGACGGTGTTAGCGTTGTGTGGATGGTGTTAGGGTTATACGGATGGTGTTAGCGTTATACAGATGGTGTTAGGGTTATACGGATGGTGTTGGAATTATAAAGATGGTGTTAGGGTTATACGGATGGTGTTAGGGTTATACGGATGGTGTTAGGGTTATACGGATGGTGTTAGGACTATACGGATGTTGTAAGAATTATAAAGACGGTGTTAGGGTTATACGGATGGTGTTAGGGTTATACAGAAGGTGTTAGAATTCTAAAGACGGTGTAAGAATTCTAAAGACGTGTTAGGGTTATACGGATGGTGTTAGCGTTATACGGACGGTGTTAGAATTCTAAAGACAGTGTAAGAATTCTAAAGACGGTGTTAGGGTTATACGGATGGTGTTAGGGTTATACGGATGGTGTTAGGGTTATACGGATGGTGTTAGGACTATACGGATGTTGTAAGAATTATAAAGACGGTGTTAGGGTTATACGGATGGTGTTAGGGTTATACAGAAGGTGTTAGAATTCTAAAGACGGTGTAAGAATTCTAAAGACGTGTTAGGGTTATACGGATGGTGTTAGCGTTATACGGACGGTGTTAGAATTCTAAAGACAGTGTAAGAATTCTAAAGACGGTGTTAGGGTTATACGGATGTTGTAAGAATTATAAAGACGGTGTTAGGGTTATACGGACGGTGTTAGGACTATACGGATGGTGTTAGAATTCTAAAAACAGTGTAAGAATTATAAAGACGGTGTTAGGGTTATACGGATGGTGTTAGGGTTATACGGATGGTGTTAAGGTTATACGGATGGTGTTAGGGCTATACAGATCGTGTTAGGGTTATACGGACGGAGTTAGAATTCTAAAGACGGTGTAAGAATTCTAAAGACGGTGTTAGGGTTATACGGATCGTGTTAGGGTTATACGGACGGTGTTAGAATTCTAAAGACAGTGTAAGAATTATAAAGACGGTGTTAGGGTTATACAGATGGTGTTAGGGTTATACGGATGGTGTTAGGACTATACGGATGTTGTAAGAATTATAAAGACGGTGTTAAAATGATAAAAACGGTGTTAAAACGATAAAGACAGTGTTAGAACGATAAAGACGGTGTTAGAACGATAAAGACGGTGTTAGAATTATAAAGACGGTGTTAGAATTATAAAGACGGTGTTAGAATTATAAAGACGGTGTTAGAATTATAAAGACGGTGTTAGAATTATAAAGACGGTGTTAGAATTATAAAGACGGTGTTAGAATTATAAAGACGGTGTTAGAATTATAAAGACGGTGTTAGAATTATAAAGACGGTGTTAGAATTATAAAGACGGTGTTAGAATTATAAAGACGGTGTTAGAATTATAAAGACGGTGTTAGAATTATAAAGACGGTGTTAGAATTATAAAGACGGTGTTAGAATTATAAAGACGGTGTTAGAATTATAAAGACGGTGTTAGAATTATAAAGACGGTGTTAGAATTATAAAGACGGTGTTAGAATTATAAAGACGGTGTTAGGGTTATACGGATGATGTTAGCGTTATATTGATAGTGTTAGGATTGTACGGATTGTGTTAGAATGATAAAGACGGTGTTAGCGTTGTGTGGATGGTGTTAGGGTTATACGGATGGTGTTAGCGTTATACAGATGGTGTTAGGGTTATACGGATGGTGTTGGAATTATAAAGATGGTGTTAGGGTTATACGGATGGTGTTAGAATTCTAAAGATGGTGTGTTGCATACCTGAACTCTAGTACTGTCAGGTTTGGTTTCTGGCTAATACAAGAAGCCTGGTAACTGAATTGCTTCCATTGCAGGCAAAGGTTATGTCCGGATCACAGAAGCCCTGCTAGCCCATCCATCATTTCGAGATGCCCATCGTCTTACAGCGAGTCCTGCTCAAGTGGACATCCTGGACGACTTCTACGCTTATGACGAAGACGGGACCAGGTAAGACCAATGACATCTTTAAGGTAAAATCCCAACCGTTACAAGATGGGCCATGTTCGGTTTGATTAATCCACCAGGAAGAAGCGACCCAGAATAAAGTCTTGGCAAAACCAGAGGGCCTAACATTAAACAAGGTGGTCTGCGTCTCGGTCAGTTCGAGGCAGCATCAATGCGGTTGTTGTACCGGACCGCCGTGGTGAAGAGAGAGTTAAACGAGGAAACAAAGCTCTCAATTTACTGATCGATGTACGTTCCTGTCCTCAACTATGGTCACAAGTTTTGGGGAGTGACTAAAAGAGTTAGAAACCACAGGGTGCCTGGATTCACCTTAAGGACAGGGGAGAACCTGTTGAAGTTGCATCGGCATCTAGTCTGGCTTAAAGTAGTCTTTGTGAGGTGGTCAGAAGGGGGAGACTCAGAATGTGCTGGAGGGATTAAGTTTCGCAGCTGGCTTAGGACGGGCTCTGTGTTCCTCAGGTGGAATTGGGTAGAGGTGGCCGGAGCCTGGAAGGTCTAGGCTTTCCTACGGAGACTGCGGCCTTGTGACCCAGATTAGCGAAAGAAAAGGGTTGGATGGATGGGTCTCATTCCAAAACTGTTGTACTTTGACCCGACCCTAGATTCTCCCACGACGTCACTCCGGTGATCTTGGCGGCGCACTGCCAGGAGTACGAGATAGTCCACACCCTGTTGAGTAAAGGCGCTCGAATCGACCCTCCCCACGACTACTTCTGTGGCTGCAACTCCTGCAACTACCAGCAGCAGTTTGACTCTTTTAGCCACTCGCGCTCCCGCATCAACGCCTACCGGGGACTGGCTAGTCCGGCATACCTTTCTCTCTCCAGTGAGGACCCAGTTTTGGCCGCCCTGGAGCTCAGCAACGAACTGGCCATGCTGGCCAACATCGAGAAGGAGTTTAAGGTAAAAATAATAATGCACAACATTAAATCATCTGATGTTCTAGGGATAAAAACTACTATTCTTGTACATATTACTGACTGCAAGTAAACACAAGAACTTTTTATGAGCCAGTGGGGGAAGTATACAGAGATGAGGGCCTAGATCTTATCAGAGCTATGTTTAGTTGACGTGTATTTATAAAGCTCATCCCTCCAGGGCCAGACTATCGTACAAGTGTTTGAATTCTTCAGCCCACTTTGTTGTCTGCAGAATGATTATTGCTGCCTGTCGAGCCAGTGCAAGGACTTTGTCGTGGGCCTGCTGGACCTCTGTCGCAGTACGGAGGAGGTTGAGGCAATACTGAACGGAAAAACCGACTGCGACGACTGCTACGATCTGCCAGGTCGCCCTTCCCTGACACGACTCAAGTTAGCCATCAAGTACGAACTCAAGAAGGTCAGACCGGAAGAGACCATGTGATGGTTGGGGTTCCTCTCCCAAATGGTCCGTCAGCTTTCTCTTCCATTCTTCCCTAGTTTGTGGCCCATCCCAACTGCCAACAACAGCTGCTGAGTATTTGGTACGAGAACCTGCCTGGTTTGAGGCAACAAACCACTGCCGTCAAACTTCTGGTCGTCTTGGCGGTGGCCATGGGGCTACCAGGCTTGGCTATGGCCTACTGGATCGCTCCGTGCAGCAGAGTATGTTCCACAAGGCAGCGCGGTATCATGTTTTGGTTCTTTCTGATATAACAATGCTCTCTTTGACCCAGGTGGGTCGAGTGATGCGAAGCCCCTTCATGAAGTTTGTGGCCCACGCCTCGTCTTTCACGATCTTCCTGGGTCTACTGATCCTGAATGCCGCAGACCGCTTTGCGGGAACCACCTTGCTAGCCAACATGACCCACCATCAGGTTCCGGGAGGAATCAGCACAGACCCGCTGCTGCTCTACCGAATGACCACAACCCCCTTCACCTGGATGGAGATCCTAATCATCTCGTGGGTCATGGGTAGGAGGATATAGCTAACATGTGGCTGGAACACAAACACACATCCCTCGCATCGTGCGAAACCTCTGTCCTGCGGCAGGTATGATCTGGGCGGAAGTGAAGGAGATCTGGAGTCTCGGACCAGGGGAATACATTGTGGAGCCGTGGAACTTTCTGGACTTTGGGATGCTGGCCATCTTCCTGGCGTCTTTCAGCTGTCGTCTGTCCGCGCTTAGACACGCCAGATCTGCTCAGACTTATGTCCACGCTCACTGCACAAACCTGACCAACGTCATGCTGCTCCCGGAGATCCGCTACTTTACACTCGGTCAGCATGATCCAGTATTTCCGCCAGGTATCTTAGTATTGCAACTGGATTTTGCCCTGTTTTTGCAGCCCGCGTCCATTGGTTGCCGTCAGACCCCCAGCTGGTCTCCGAGGGCTTGTACGCCGTGGCGGTGGTGCTGAGCTTCTCTCGCATCGCCTACATCCTCCCGGCCAACGAGAGCTTCGGTCCGCTGCAGATCTCCTTGGGGAGGACGGTGAAGGACATCTTCAAGTTCATGGTCATCTTCCTGCTGGTCTTCTTGGCCTTCATGATCGGCATGTTCAACCTGTACTCCTACTACCTGGGCATCAAGCAGAACGACGCCTTCACCACGTGAGTTTGGTATTTACCACGGACTCCCGGGGACAAAAAGGTTCGTCGATGTACGCTCGTAAGTTTGTTCGGGAGGTTTTGTCATGCTATGACAGGCCGTGTTGAGTAGGGATGGGAACCGAATTCGGTACTTTTATAAGCACCGGCCAAATTCCATTGGTTTGTTTTCAGGTGTGGGTTTTAGAGACTTTTATGTGCGTACTGGACGTCTAACAACAATTTTTGTGGCGTCACGTGAAACCGGTGGGAGGGGAATTTTATTTCCTCCTTTTAAAGGTGGCGCTAGAGAGCCAAATTTTTCAATGTAATTTTCGGCACCCCAAAATATAAAATTTTCCGCCAACTCTGATGCGCTTGCAACATTTGGGGAGTTTTCGTGCATGTTAGAGGTCTCAAAGAGGCTTTTAAACTGGGAACACAAAAAATCCAGAATTTTTGACACTTACAAAAAATTTCAACTTTTTGACAGAAAATATCCTGACTCTTTGACGCTTTGAAAAAATTCCTGAATTTTTGGACACTTAGAAAAATTCCAGACTTTTTGACACTTAGAAAAAAATCCGGATTTTTGGACACTTGGAAAAAATTTCAACTTTTTGACAGAAAATATCCTGACTTTTTGACGCTTTGAAAAAATTCCTGAATTTTTGGACACTTGGAAAAATTCCAGACTTTTTGACACTTAGAAAAAAATCCGGATTTTTGGACACTTGGAAAAAATTTCAACTTTTTGACAGAAAATATCCTGACTTTTTGACGCTTTGAAAAAAATTCCTGAATTTTTGGACAATTAGAAAAATTCCAGACTTTTTGACACTTAGAAAAAAATCCGGATTTTTGGACACTTGGAAAAAATTTCAACTTTTTGACAGAAAATATCCTGACTTTTTGAAGCTTTGAAAAAATTCCGGAATTTTTGGACACTTAGAAAAATTCCAGACTTTTTGACACTTAGAAAAAAATCCGGATTTTTGGACACTTGGAAAAAATTTCAACTTTTTGACAGAAAATATCCTGACTTGTTGACGCTTTGAAAAAAATTCCTGAATTTTTGGACAATTAGAAAAATTCCAGACTTTTTGACACTTAGAAAAAAATCCGGATTTTTGGACACTTGGAAAAAATGTCAACTTTTTGACAGAAAATATCCTGACATTTTGACGCTTTGAAAAAATTCCTGAATTTTTGGACACTTGGAAAAATTCCAGACTTTTTGACACTTAGAAAAAAATCCGGATTTTTGGACACTTGGAAAAAATTTCAACTTTTTGACAAAAATATCCTGACTTTTTGACGCTTTGAAAAAATTCCTGAATTTTTGGACACTTAGAAAAATTCCAGACTTTTTGACACTTAGAAAAAAATCCGGATTTTTGGACACTTGGAAAAAATTTCAACTTTTTGACAGAAAATATCCTGACTTTTTGAAGCTTTGAAAAAATTCCTGAATTTTTGGACACTTAGAAAAATTCCAGACTTTTTGACACTTAGAAAAAAATCCAGATTTTTGGACACTTGGAAAAAATTTCAACTTTTTGACAGAAAATATCCTGACTTTTTGACGCTTTGAAAAAATTCCTGAATTTTTGGACACTTAGAAAAATTCCAGACTTTTTGACACTTAGAAAAAAATCCGGATTTTTGGACACTTGGAAAAAATTTCAACTTTTTGACAGAAAATATCCTGACTTTTTGACGCTTTGAAAAAATTCCTGAATTTTTGGACACTTAGAAAAATTCCAGACTTTTTGACACTTAGAAAAAAATCCGGATTTTTGGACACTTGGAAAAAATTTCAACTTTTTGACAGAAAATATCCTGACTTTTTGACGCTTTGAAAAAATTCCTGAATTTTTGGACACTTAGAAAAATTCCAGACTTTTTGACACTTAGAAAAAAATCCGGATTTTTGGACACTTGGAAAAAATTTCAACTTTTTGACAGAAAATATCCTGACTTTTTGACGCTTTGAAAAAATTCCTGAATTTTTGGACACTTAGAAAAATTCCAGACTTTTTGACACTTAGAAAAAAATCCGGATTTTTGGACACTTGGAAAAAATTTCAACTTTTTGACAGAAAATATCCTGACTTTTTGACGCTTTGAAAAAATTCCTGAATTTTTGGACACTTAGAAAAATTCCAGACTTTTTGACACTTAGAAAAAAATCCAGATTTTTGGACACTTACAAAAAATTTCAACTTTTTGACAAAAATATCCTGACTTTTTGACGCTTTGAAAAAATTCCTGAATTTTTGGACACTTAGAAAAATTCCAGACTTTTTGACACTTAGAAAAAAATCCGGATTTTTGGACACTTGGAAAAAATTTCAACTTTTTGACAGAAAATATCCTGACTTTTTGACGCTTTGAAAAAATTCCTGAATTTTTGGACACTTAGAAAAATTCCAGACTTTTTGACACTTAGAAAAAAATCCAGATTTTTGGAGACTTGGAAAAAAAATCCTGACTTTTGGCCACTTTTTGGGCCCTTACAACTCATTTTTAAATGTTACATAAGAAAACATAATTTTGTAAACAAACTATGAACATTTATCAACACACAGAAAAGTAGCAAAAATTGGTACCGGTATCGATTCCAAGGTACTAGAATTTTGTACCGTATCGGTTTGAGTGTGATCGATACCCAGTATGCTAAGTTACATTGCAACGACGAACGTACATCAGATTTGTTCGGTATTCTTTTACTTTACAAAATGATATCGCCATCTAGTGGGCCGACATTTGTATTACAGGAAAAATAAAAAATTAAAACAGAAATTTCATTTGGGCCCTAGGGTGCCTGCTCCGCTGCTTGGGCCCTTATAACTCATTTTAAATGTTACATTAAAAAATTAAATTGTATAAACAAACAATGAACATTTATTAACACACAAAAGCAGCAAAATTGGGCACCGGAATCAATTCCGAGGTACCGTTATTTTAGTACGAATGTGTTCGATAGCCAGTATGCTAAATTACCCTAACCCTAACCCATAAAAATAAAAACTACAACAGCGTAATAGCTAGAACTAATATGCATATATATAAAAAAAAAAGAAACATTTATTTTTTTAAATAAAGGTTTTTAAGCCTTTTTTAAAAAGCATTCACAGTCTGTGGAGCCCTCAGGTGGTCAGGGAGAGCGTTCCACAGACCGGGAGCTTGAGTTAATTTATTTTGGAAAACTTTGTTACATTGTTTAATGCAACAAAAGTAGTAAATGTTACATTTCTATCCATTTTCTACCGCTTATTCCCTTTTGGGGTGGCGGAGGGGCGCTGGTGCCTATTTCAGCTACAATCGGGCGGAAGGCGGGGTACACCCTGGACAAGTCGCCACCTCATCGCAGGGCCAACACAGATAGACAGACAACATTCACACACTAGGGCCCATTTAGTGTTGCCAATCAACCTATCCCCAGGTGCATGTCTTTGGAAGTGGGAGGGGCCTATCCCCAGGTGCATGTCTTTGGAGGTGGGAGGAGTACCCGGAGGGAACCCACGCAGTCACGGGGAGAACATGCAAACTCCACACAGAAAGATCCCGAGCCTGGGATTGAACTCAGAACATTTGTATTGTTAGGCACATGTACTAACCCCCGTATATATATTCATAAAAATAAAAACTAGAACAGCCTAATAGCTAGAACTAGTATGCAAATATACAGTATATAAAAAAAGGCTTTTTTAAAAAGAAGGGTTTTTAAGTCTTTTTTTAAAAACATTCACAGTCTGTGGTGCCCTCAGGTGGTCAGGGAGAGCGTTCCACAGACTGGGAACTTGGTACGGTGCCAGTTCGAGTGTGAACGCCATGGCATATATACAAAGCGCTATCGCCATCTAGTGGCCCGGTATGTGTATTACAGGGGGGAAAAAACTAGCCCATTTATGGCGATCGTTGTCATGGAAATGCAGCTTGTGATTGTCCTTCCCTGCTTTTTGTGTGTGTGTGTTTAGGCTGGAGGAGAGCTTCAAGACCTTGTTCTGGGCCATATTCGGACTTTCCGAGGTCAGGTCCGTGGTCATAAACAACGGGCACAAGTTCATCGAGAACATCGGCTACGTTCTGTATGGCGTTTACAACGTTACCATGGTGATCGTGCTGCTCAACATGCTCATCGCCATGATCAACAGCTCCTTCCAGGAGATCGAGGTCGGGCCGTCAGAGTGTTTACGGCGGTCCATCACGGACTTGTTATGGCGTCCCCCCCTCCCAAATGTCAAAACGACCGAGCGCATATTAATGAGCGTCTCCCACCTGTGCTCGGTTGCAGGACGACGCCGACGTGGAGTGGAAGTTCGCCCGGGCTAAACTCTGGTTCTCCTACTTTGAGGAGGGAAGAACGCTGCCGGTGCCCTTCAACCTGGTCCCCAGTCCAAAGTCCATGCTGGGTCTCTCCAAGGGCATCAAGTCTGTGGCCCTGCGCTACATGAGGGGACACAAGGAGGACAAAGACCAGACACAGCTAGACCAGGTCCCGCATGCAGTTTTTACTGTGTCCAGCTACGCAGTTCTTGAGGTCAGGGGTGTCCAAAGTCCAAAGTGCGGACCGGGGGCCCATTTTTTTTAACGGCACATTCCAGAAATACTGGCACAAAAACAAAAAAACATAAAAGAGTGAAACAGGAGAATTGTAATACGTTTTTTTTCTTTAAAACTGTCATTACGCAAAAAATAATAATGAATCAAAATCAATGTTGTTATGAATTGTTGACATAATTACTTTACAGCAAATATTACACTTTCAACTTTTTGTTTGGGGGGGATTGCATATTTTGTGTTTGAGTTTTAAGAAAATGGTTTTCATTGACAAAAAAAGGAATAAAACAAAGAAAAAAAACATTAAAATAATGATAAAAGCTGATAATCGACGAAGAGATCTGAAGTTGATCTACAGATTTAAGCGTTAAAAGTTAAAAAAAAAAAAAAAAGATGACTTATTTTTTAACACTTTTAATATTGTGTTTGACATTAAAAAAACGGTTTTCTTTGACTAAAAAGGAATAAAACAAACAAAAACAACATAAAAATCATAAAGGCTTATAATTGACGAATAGATCTGAAGTTGATCTAGAGATTTAAGTGTTAAAAGTAAAAATAAAAATAAAGATGACTTATTTTTAACACTTTTATGAGTGGGACCCTTTTAGATTGTTAAGAATTTTCAGGTTGTTTTTTTTCAAACTAGACCAAAAATGAACAAAACGGACAAAAAAAAAAGATTTAAATAATAATAAAAGCTTATGAGTGGAACCATTTTAGATCCTCAATAATTTTAGTTTTTTTTTTTTAAAACTTGCATTGTTAAACAATAACAATGAATAAAATTTACTATTGTTATGAATTATTGTTCTATTTCAGGGTCCAATTACGTCACATCAAATTTTGTACTTTGAAATATTTTTTGGGGGGAAATTATTGTATGTGTTTTTTGTGTTTGAAAAAAAAAAAAGTTTTCGTTAAAGAATAAATGTAAAAAAAAAAAAAAAAAGCCCATTAAAATAATATTAAAAGCTCATAATCGACAAATAAGTCTGAAGTTGATCTAGAGACTTAAGTGTTAAAAGTAAAAAAAAGAATAAAGATGACTTATTTTTAACACTTTTATGAGTGGGACCCTTTTAGATTCCTAAGAATTTTCAATTTTTTTTCCAAACTAGACCAAAAATGAACAAAACGGACAAAAAAAAAAGATTTAAATCATAATAAAAGCTTATGAGTGGAACCCTTTTAGATCCCCAATAATTTTAGTGTATTTTAAAAAAAACTTGCATTGTTAAACAATAATAATGAATACAAATTAATATTGTTATGAATTATTGTTCTATTTCAGGGTCCAATTACGTCACATAAAATTTTCTACTTTGAAATATTTTTGGGGGGGAAATTATTGTATATTTTTTTGTGTTTGAAATTAAAAAAAAAAAAACAGTTTTCGTTGATGAATAAATGTTAAAAAAAAAAAAACATTAAAATAATATTAAAAGCTCATAATTGACGAATAAGTCTGAAGTTGATCTAGAGATTTTAGTGTTAAAATAAAATAAAAAAAGATTACTTATTTTTAACACTTTTATGAGTGGAGCCCAATTATATTCTCAAAAATGTTATTGTTATTTTTTCTAATTGTAATTGTTAAAAAAACAATAATAATAAATACAAATCAATATTGTTAGGAATTATTGACATATTTAAAACTCCAATTACTTCACATCAAATATTACACTTTGAATTATTTTTGGGGGGGTGAAAATATTGCATGTTTTTTGTGTTTGACATTAAAAAAACGTTTTTTTTTTGGACAAAAAAGGAATAAAACAAACAAACACAACATAAAAATAATAATAAAGGCTTATGATCGACGAATAGATCTGAGGTTGATCTAGAGATTTAAGTGTTAAAAGTAAAAATAAAAATAAAGATGACTTATTTTTAACACTTTTATGAGTGGGACCCTTTTAGATTCCTAAAAATTTTCTATTTTTTTTCCAAACTAGACCAAAAATGAACAAAACGGACAAAAAAAAAAAGATTTAAATAATAATAAAAGCTTACGAGTGGAACCCTTTTAGATCCCCAATAATTTTAGTGTTGTTTTTTTTTTTTAACTTTCATTGTTAAACAATAATAATGAATAAAAATTACTATTGTTATGAATTATTGTTCTATTTCAGGGTCCAATTACGTCACATCAAATTTTCTACTTTGAAATATTTGTTGGGGGGAAATTATTGTATATTTTTTTGTGTTTGAAATTAAAAAAAAAAGAAAAAAGTTTTCGTTGATGAATAAATGTAAAAAAAAAAAAAAAGCCCATTAAAATAATGATAAAAGCTCATAATTGATGAGTAAGTCTGAAGTTGATCTAGAGACTTAAGTGTTAAAAGTAAAAATAAAAATAAAGATGACTTATTTTTAACACTTTTATGAGTGGGACCCTTTTAGATTCCTAAGAATTTTCTATTTTTTTTCCAAACTACACCAAAAATGAACAAAACCGACAAAAAAAAAGATTTAAATAATAATAAAAGCTTATGAGTGGAACCCTTTTAGATCCCCAATCATTTTAGTGTTTTTTTTTTTTAACTTTCATTGTTAAACAATAATAATGAATAAAAATTACTATTGTTTTGAATTATTGTTCTATTTCAGGGTCCAATTACGTCACATCAAATTTTCTACTTTGAAATATTTTTGGGGGGGGAAATTATTGTATATTGTTTTGTGTTTGAAATTAAAAAAAAAAAAAAAGTTTTCTTTGATGAATAAATGTAAAAAAAAAAAAAAGCCCATTAAAATAATATTAAAAGCTCATAATTGACGAATAAGTCTGAAGTTGATCTAGAGATTTTAGTGTTAAAATAAAATAAAAAAAGATTACTTATTTTTAACACTTTTATGAGTGGAGCCCTATTATATTCTCAAAAATGTTAGTGTTATTTTTTTTAATTGTCATTGTTAAAAAAAACTATAATAATAAATACAAATCAATATTGTTAGGAATTATTGACATATTTAAAACTCCAATTACTTCACATCAAATATTACACTTTCAATTATTTTTGAGGGGGTGAAAATATTGCATGTTTTTTGTGTTTGACATTAAAAAAACGGTTTTTTTTGGACAAAAAAGGAATAAAACAAACAAAAACAACATAAAAATAATAATAAAGGCTTATGATCGACGAATAGATCTAAAGTTGATCTAGAGACTTAAGTGTTAAAAGTAAAAATAAAAATAAAGATGACTTATTTATAACACTTTTATGAGTGGGACCCTTTTAGATCCCAAATCATTTTAATGTTGTTTTTTTTTTTTAAACTGTCATTGTTACAAAATAATAATAGTGAATCAAAATCCATGTTGTTATGAATTATTAATCTATTTAAGGCTCCAATTACTTCACATCAAATATTACAATTTCAATTATTTTTTGAGAGAAAATATTGCATTTTTTAATTTATTTTAAATTGATATATTTTCCTTTTTTAAATATATATATATGTTTTTTGTTTATATATATATATATATACATACATACAATTTTAATAAATATTGAAATACATGAAATATAAAACAGAAATATAAAACCATAAATATAAACTAATGAATAAAATACAAGTAAATGATTTAAATTACATTTATTAATACATTTATATATGTGTCTTAAATTAAGTTACCTTAGTTTCGATTTCAATCGTATTCAATAATTACAGAGCTAAATTATATAGAGATAATTATAGATTGATTCATGAAATAAAATTAAATTAAAAATCCAAAAAATAGTTATCTCAAAATGTAATTATAAATTATTTATATTATAAATATTTCTTAAATACATTATCGATAAAATCAAAGTGCAAATTAAAATATATATATATGTTTATTGTAAATATATATGTTTTTTGTAAATATATATATATTATGTTTTTAAATATTTATTTATATATTTTATATATATATATATTTTTATGTGTGTGTATATATATATATATTTTCTATATATATATGTGTTTTTTGTAAAAAAAAATAAAAATATATCCAATCCAATCCACTTTATTTCTATAGCACATTTAAACAACAATAACGTTTCCAAAGTGCTGCACAGCCATGTTAAAAACAATTGTCAAAACAAAAATAAAAATAAAATAAAAAAGTATATATACATATATTATGCTCCACCAGTGACTGAATAAAAACAAAAAATAAATAAATATGAAACCAATAAAAACAATATGAAAACAAATATGATTAAAAACTATTTTAAAGGGTAAAATCAATAAAAACAGTAAAATAGAAATAGAATAGAAAGTAAATAGTAGAATGGAAGTGTTTTTTTGTAAATATGTATGTTTTTAAATATTTATATATATATATTTTCTACATATATATACTGTATACACATATATATATTTTTTTTTAAATATGTATACATATAAATATTTTTTAAATGTGTGTATATAGATATATATATACACACATATACATATATGTGTGTACATTATCATATTATAATAATATTATAATATAACATATAATTAACAGTGTATACTAAGAATGCGAAAGTTTGACTCCTACCTTGTTTATTTCTGTCATATATTTTTAGAAATAATTCATAAAAAAAAAAGGCTTAATCCAACCAGAAGTAGTTTTTAACATGTTTTGAAAAAGCTTCATTATAATTATTCCACCCAATAAAAGAACATTGTGTTGAATAATTAGGTGCCCAAAGATTCCACCTCTAAATACAAAAATGAATATTTTTTTTTTAGATTGGAGGAAGAAAAAGTCCGTCATACAGCGATTCCAACCACCCTTCCAGATATCAGGTATCAGCCGTCCAGTATCGCACCAAGACCCACTCACGTCGCTAACTTGTCCTTCCTGACCTTCACCCGTAGAAGATCATGAAGCGCCTGATCAAGCGTTACATCATCAAAGCGAGGGCGGACCGCGAGAGCGACGAGATCACGGAAGGTGTGTGTGTGTGTGTGTGTGTGTGTGTGTGTGTTTGTGTGTCACCTTGGTGTTGTGCTGCAGGTGAGCTGAAGGAGATCAAGCAGGACATCTCCAGCCTGCGCTACGAGCTGCTGGAGGACAAGTCCCAGAACCTGGAGACCTTGGACGGGCTGCTGAAGAGACTGGGAGACGTCACCACACCCTGATGATCCGCCTTTGTTTACTGGAGACAACAATACAGAGGATACCATGTCATGCGGTATCAGCCACCGGTGATGGGGGGGAGGGACACCTCATTAGAAAGTGTCTCCAAACTTTTGACTCCTGCTGCAATCAGGCGGGGTCAAACTCGCACTTTATTTATTTTTTTCTACGGACTGATATATAAGGTTTAGCGATGTTGATATCGGCGCGATATCAGCAGAGGAGAGACGTATCGGACGATATCAGCTTGCATGTAAAAAGGCCCCCCGTGAGCTGTGATACAGCACAAAGCGGGACCAGAGCTTAGCTACATGAAAGATTGTGTGACCACCTCGCTTCAATTTAAAGACAGCACAGGTACATTCCAGACAGGTAATAATAAATAGGTCAGTGGGTTTTTTTTAATGGCCACCCTTGTATCTATGTTTGATTACACACACACACACACACACACACACACACACACACACACACACACACACACACACACACACACACACACACACACACACACACACACACACAAAATGTTGGGGTCAAAATATAACCCAATTTCATGCTGGTTCAGAAAAGGACAAACCCATTATTAGAGTTATTTTAACAACATTTTGGGTTAAATTTTTTCAACTCAACTTTTGCCTTGAATTATTTAACCCAAAAATGTTGAGTTATGATGAACTAATGTTGGCTTATTCCCAGGCAAACTATTGGGTCGAATTATTTGAACCCAAAAGTTGAGTTAAAATAACTCAATGCTGGTTGATTCATAACCCAACTGTTGGGTCGAATGTATTGAACACAAAAGCTGGGGGTGTATATATTTTTACGTATTTCTTATATATATATATATATATATATATATATATATATATATATATATATGTAACAGTCACTGTTCTGCGTTGTGTCTTTTTTTCTTCGTGATGAACCACAGGATTCGAGTTGAGGAGGATTTATTCACCAGCTTTTTCATGGGGACAAAAAGAAAAGGGCGTCACATACAGTCCACAGTATCTCTCTCCACAGCTGCAGGAGTCAGTGCTCACTGAAACTCAAACTTATGCTTACAAAAGGAAACAACAACAATAATGATAATAAAAATAATGAAAAGGCAAACAAAGCACAAAATAGTCCAAAAACAAATTCATCCATTTTCTACCGCTTATTCCCTTTCGGGGTTGCGGGGGGCGCTGGCGCCTATCTCAGCAACAATCGGGCGGAAGGCGGGGTACACCCTGGACAAGTCGCCACCTCATCGCAAGGCCAACACAGATAGACAGACAACATTCACACACTAGTGCCAATTTAGTGTTGCCAATCAACCTATCCCCAAGTGCATGTCTTTGGAAGTGGGAGGAAGCCGGAGTACCCGGAGGGAACCCACGCATTCACGGGGAGAACATGCAAACTCCACACAGAAAGATCCTGAGCCTGGATTTGAACCCAGGACTGCAGGACCTTCGTATTGTGAGGCAGACGCACTAACCCCTCTGCCACTGTGAAGTCCAAAAATAAATTCATTGAAATAAAAAACAGTAGATAAAGTATATACATCAGCAGACAGCAAAAATATACATTAGGAAAAAAAAAGGTCCTTATTATGTGTAGCAAATCACCTCTTTTTTCCCCACTCACATCAACTCATTTTATATATTTTTTTACTTACAATAAACAATGCCAAAACTTATTAACAGACATACCTTTTTCATCCATCCATCCATCCATCCATCCATCATCTTCCGCTTATCCGAGGTCGGGTCGCGGGGGCAACAGCCTAAGCAGGGAAGCCCAGACTTCCCTCTCCCCAGCCACTTCGTCTAGCTCTTCCCGGGGGATCCCGAGGCGTTCCCAGGCCAGCCGGGAGACATAGTCTTCCCAACGTGTCCTGGGTCTTCCTACCGGTTGGACGTGCCCTAAACACCTCCCTAGGGAGGCGTTCGGGTGGCATCCTGACCAGATGCCCGAACCACCTCATCTGGCTCCTCTCCATGTGGAGGAGCAGCGGCTTTACTTTGAGTTCCTCCCGGATGGCAGAGCTTCTCACCCTATCTCTAAGGGAGAGACCCAAACTCATTTGGGCCGCTTGTACCCGTGATCTTATCCTTTCGGTCATGACCCAAAGCTCATGACCATAGGTGAGGATGGGAACGTAGATCGACCGGTAAATTGAGAGCTTTGCCTTCCGGCTCAGCTCCTTCTTCACCACAACGGACCGGTACAACGTCCGCATTACTGAAGACGCCGCACCGATCCGCCTGTCGATCTCACCATCCACTCTTCCCTCACTCGTGAACAAGACTCCTAGGTACTTGAACTCCTCCACTTGGGGCAGGGTCTCCTCCCCAACCTGGAGATACCTTTTTCATAGGGACAAAAAGAAAAGGGCGTCACATACAGTCCACAGTATCTCTCTCCACTACAGAATAAAGAAAAAGGAAAAAAACACACACAAGATGTCCACGCAGACGCAGCAGAGCACCCCCGACCCGTGCACAAACTCACGAGGCCAGGAAACCCCGCAGCAACTGCTGCTAGCATTAAGCTAATCCACACATCATTTAGCAAATAAGTCCGTTTTTTACAACACTTTAATAAAACGAAAATTCGGGAATTCAACCCGGATGCTTAACAGCATGCCACAAAACAGTGTTCACTTTGAAAATACTTATAAAAAAATAAAAAGGAGAGAGACATAAGCATGACTTACCAGCTGCAGGAGTCAGTGCTCACTGAAGCTGGGCACACAGGTGCAACGCCAAATCACCCCCCAGGGAAACAAAAAGGTATGTAATAGAAAACAATAGGGCGGAACCTATTTACAATGACAGACACTTTTGGGGAAGTTCACGACAGAAAATGATGTGAAATAAAATTATGTGAAATAAATTACCAAAAATTAAAAAATAAAATTCAATTAAATTTAGCTCGGCTACATATATATATATATATATATATATGTATATATATATATAAATAAATGATAAATGGGTTGTACTTGTATAGCGCTTTTCTACCTTCAAGGTACTCAAAGTGCTTTGACATTACTTCCACATTTACCCATTCACACACACATTCACACACTGACGGAGGGAGCTGCCATGCAAGGCGCCAACCAGCACACATCAGGAGCAAGGGTGAAGTGTCTTGCTCAGGACACAACGGACGTGACGAGGTTGGTACTAGGTGGGATTTGAACCAGGGACCCTCGGGTTGCGCACGGCCACTCTCCCACTGCGCCACGCATATATATATATATATATATATATATATATATATATATATATATATATATATATATATATATATATATATATATATATATATATATATATATATATATATATATATATATATATATATATATATATATATATATATATATAAACACACACATACATACATATATGGGGCGGCATAGCTCGGTTGGTAGAGTGGCCGTGCCAGCAACTTGAGGGTTGCAGGTTCGATTCCCGCTTCCGCCATCCTAGTCACTGCCGTTGTGTCCTTGGGCAAGACACTTTACCCACCTGCTCCCAGTGCCACCCACACTGCTTTAAATGTAACTTAGATATTGGGTTTCACTATGTAAAGCGCTTTGAGTCACTAGAGAAAAGCGCTATATAAATATAATTCACATATATATATATATATATATATATACATACATACATATATATACACACATGCATACATACATATATATGTATATATATATATATATATAGTATACATATATAAGAAGTACTTGAAAATTTGTGTTCTATACACATACATATATACATACATACACATATGTATGTATGTATGTATATATATATACATACATACATACATACATATATATATTCATCCATCCATCTTCTTCCGCTTATCTGAGGTCGGATCGCAGGGGCAGCAGCCTAAGCAGGGAAGCCCAGACTTTCCTCTCCCCAGCCACTTCATCCAGCTCCTCCCAGGGGATCCCAACGTGTCCTGGGTCTTCCCCGTGGCCTCCTACCGGTCGGACATGCCCGACACACCTCCCTAGGGAGGCGTTCGGGTGTCATCCTGACCTCAAAATTTTGGGTTAATTTTTTCAACCTAATTTTTGCTTTGAATTGTTGAACCCAAAAATGTTGAGTTATGATGACTTAATGTTGGGTTATTCCCAACTAAATTTTTGGGTTGAATTATTTTAACCCAAAAGTTGAGTTAGGCTAACTCGATGCTGGTTGATTCATAACCCAACTAATGGGTTGAATGTGTTGCTGAGTTATGCTCACTAAATAAATAATTGATAAATGGGTTGAACTTGTATAGCGCTTTTCTACCTTCAAGGTACTCAAAGCGCTTTGACACTACTTCCACATTTACACACACATTCACACACTGATGGAGGGAGCTGCCATGCAAGGCGCCAACCAGCACCCATCAGGAGCAAGGGTGAAGTGTCTTGCTCAGGACACAACGGACGTGACGAGGTTGGTACTAGGTGGGATTTGAACCCTCGGGTTGCGCACGGCCACTCTCCCACTGCGCCACGCCGTCCCTACAATGTTGGGTTATTCCAAAATATACTGGCCAACTTTGAGACCTCCGAATTCGGGAGATTGTTGTGGGCGGGGTTGGGGGTACCAAAAAATTTTAGAGCACTACATGCTTCCATCTGTTGAAAAGCTCTATGGAGATGTTGTTTTCATTTTCCAGCATGATCTGGCACCTGACCACAGTGCCAAAACCACCAGTGACCATGGCATAACTGTCCTCCATTGGCCTGCCAACTCCCCTGACCTAAACCCCATAGAGAATTTGTGGGTTATTGTGAAGAAGAAGCTGAAAGACACCAGACCCAATAATGCAAATGAGATAAAGGCCGCTCTTGAAGCATCCTGGGCATCCATAACACCTCAGCAATGCCACAGGCCGACTGCCTCCATGCCACGCCCCATTGATGCAGTAATCCGTGCAAAAGGATTCCCAACCAAGTACTGAGTGCATTAATTGACATTTTCAAATGTTTGATTTTGTTTTGCTGTTATAAATCTTTTTTTTTACTTGGTCTGAGGAAATATTCAAATTTTTGGAGATAGGATTTTTGAGTTTTCTTAAGCTGTATGCCATAATCAGCAATATTAAAATAATAAAAGGCTTGCAATATTTCAGTTAATGTTTAATGAATCCAGAATGTATGACATTTTCATGTTTTTATTTGCATTACAGAAAATACAAACCCTGTTTCCATACAAGTTGGGAAATGGTGTTAGATGTAAATATAAACAGAATACAATGATTTGCAAATCCTTTTCAAGCCATATTCAGTTGAATATGCTACAAAGACAACATATTTGATGTTCAAACTCATAAACTTTTTTTTTGTTGAAAATAATAACTTAGAATTTCATGGCTGCAACACATGCCAAAGTAGTTGGGAAAGGGCATGTTCACCACTGTGTTACATCACCTTTTCTTTTAACAGCACTCAATAAACGTTTGGGAACTGAGGAAACTAATTGTTGAAGCTTTGAACGTGGAATTCTTTACCATTCTTGCTTGATGTACAGCTTAAGTGGTTCAACAGTCCGGGGTCTCCGCTGTCCTATTTTACGCTTCATAATGCGCCACACATTTTTGATGAGGGACAGGTCTGGACTGCAGGCGGGCCAGGAAAGTACCCACACTCTTTTACTACAAAACCACGCTGTTGTAGCACGTGCTGAATGTGGCTTGGTATTGTCTTGATGAAATAAGCAGGGGCGTCCATGAAAAAGACAGCGCTTAGATGGCAGCATATGTTGTTCCAAAAGCTGTATGTACCTTTCAGCATTAATGGTGCCTTCACAGATGTGTAAGTTACCCAAGCCTTGGGCACTAATGCACCCCCATACCATCACACATGCTGGCTTTTCAACTTTGCGTCGATAACAGTCTGGATGGTTCGCTTCCCCTTTGGTCCGGATGACACAATGTCGAATATTTCCAAAAACAATTTGAAATGTGGACTCGTCAGACCACAGAACACATTTCCACTTTGCATCAGTCCATCTTAGAGGATCTCGGGCCCAGAGAAGCCGGCGGCGTTTCTGGATGTTGTTGATAAATGGCTTTCGCTTTGCAAAGTAGAGCTTTAACTTGCACTTACAGATGTAGCGACCAACTGTAGTTAGTGACAGTGGTTTTCTGAAGTGTTCCTGAGCCCATGTGGTGATATCCTTTTAGAGATTAATGTCGGTTTTTGATACAGTGCCGTCTGAGGGATGGAAGGTCACGGTCATTCAATGTTGGTTTCCGGCCATGCCGCTTACGTGGAGTGATTTCTCCAGATTCTCTGAACCTTTTGATGATATTATGGAGCGTAGATGTTGAAATCCCTAAATTTCTTGCAATGTCACTTTGAGAAAGGTTGTTCTTAAACTGTTTGACTATTTGCTCACGCAGTTGTGGACAAAGGGGTGTACCTCGCCCCATCCTTTCTTGTGAAAGACTGAGCATTTTTTGGGAAGCTGTTTTTATAGCCAATCATGGCACCCACCTGTTCCCAATTAGCCTGCACACCTGTGGGATGTTCCAAATAAGTGTTTGATGAGCATTCCTCAACTTTATCAGTATTTATTGCCACCTTTCCCAACTTCTTTGTCACGTGTTCCTGGCATCAAATTCTAAAGTTAATGATTATTTGCAACAACAAAATAAAGTTAATGAGTTTGAACATGAAATATGTTGTCTTTGTAGCATATTCAACTGAATATGGCTTGAAAAGGATTTGCAAATCATTGTATTCTGTTTATATTTACATCTAACACCATTTCCCAACTCATATGGAAACAGGGTTTGTATATAAATGCATTTCCTTTAAGACACGCCCCCAATATTGTTGTCCGGGTGGAAATCGGGAGAAATTCGGGAGAATGGTCGCCCCGGGAGATTTGGGGGAGGAGCCCTGAAATTCGGGAGTCTCCCAGTGAAATCGGGAAAGTTGGCAAGAATGATACCAAACCCAACTATTGGGTTGCGCAATTTAGCGCTCCTTTACCCAATAGTTGGTTAAAAATGATCAATTTTACTGCTCGTTTGTCCTACTCCTTCACAGCTACTGCTCAAAATTATTTTTATTCCATTAAAATATACTCCAAAGCAAATTTATTATTATTATTATTATTTTTTACAAGAATTGCCGTCATCAGTAGTTCTATACAGCATGCTCAAATGTTATACATAATATGTGTTATTGTATATAATGTTAATGAGATTCATTAACATTTAGCTCGGTTGATAGAGCGGCCGTGCCAGCAACTTGAGGGTTGCAGGTTCGATTCCCACTTCTGCCATCCTAGTCACTGCCGTTGTGTCCTTGGGCAAGACACTTTACCCACCTGCTCCCAGTGCCACCCACACTGATTTAAATGTAACTTAGATATTGGGTTTCACTATGTAAAAGCGCTTTGAGTCACTAGAGAAAAGTGCTATATAAATATAATTCACTTCATACGTCACTTAATAAAATTCCCTTCAATAAAAAAAAACCATTTTTTTTTATTAAAAAAAAAGGTTTTTTTACCCAAAAATGCTTTACTCATTCAGAGTTCAGATTTGTGAAAACCCAGGAATTGAGTTAAAATAATACCCTCATAACCCAAATAATGGTTTACTCTTCATAAAAATAACTCCAAAAAAGAACCCAACACTTGCAACTCATAAATTGAGTTATCAAAATAACCCAGCATTTTTTTTTTTTTAAGTAAAAAAAAAAAGGTTTAAGTACCAATTATCGTCACACACACACACACACACACACACACACACACTAGGTGTGGTGAAATGTGTCCTCTGCATTCGACCCATCACCCTTGATCACCCCCTGGGAGGTGAGGGGAGCAGTGAGCAGCAGCAGTGGCCACGCCCGGGAATCATTGTTGCTGATTTAACCCCCAATTCCAAGCCTTGATGCCGAGTGCCAAGCAGGGAGGTAATGGCTCCCATTTTTGTAGTCTTTGGTATGACTCGGCCGGGATTTGAACTAACAACCTACCCATCTCAGGGCGGACACTCTAACCACTAGGCCACCGGATCAAACAATTAACACTAGTAAGTCATTAAACTAAGTTTTACTGGTGTGTTGGGCCCCACTTCCACTGGGAAATTACACTGGCTTCAAAGATGGCTGCTCTGAATGTAAACAATAATAAAAACAATAATGTATCACTTCTGATTGTTGCACTAAATCACCTCCATTTATTGCTGGATCTTTTACTATAGTAACGGTACCGTAGATGTTTTGTTTTTTTCATGTGGTTTATGCCAAGGTTTCTTAAACTTTTGACTTTAGGGCCCAACTTTTTCACTACACAGGAGCCCAGGCCCCACTCACATATTAACACTAAACTAGTAATATAAGGCCCTGCGATGAGGTGGCGACTTGTCCAAGGTGTACCCCGCCTTCCGCCCGACTGTAGCTGAGATAGGCGCCAGCGCCGAAAGGGAATAAGCGGTAGAAAATTGGATGGATGGATGGATAGTATCATAAGTTATCTTAGTTTAAAGTGTATTCATCAATTATATTCTGAAATATATAAAAATTAATATAAATTAATAGAATGAATGACTTTAACTTAAGTTAATAATAAATTATATATATATATACACACACACATATATATATACACATATATACATATATATATGCAGATATATATATATACAGTATACACACACGCATATACTGTATACGTAAATATACACATATATACATATATAAACACACACATATATACATACATATATATACATAAACACACATATATATATACACACAGACATATATATATACACATATATACACACATATATACATATATATGCAGATATATATGTATACAGTATACACACACGCATATACTGTATACATAAATATACACATATATATACACACACATATATACATACATATGTATACACACACCCACACACATATATATATATATATATATATATATATATATATATACACACACACTCACACACACATATATATATATATATACATATATATATATACACACACACATATATACACACACACACATACACACACAAACTGTACATCAATAACTGTACACACTTTATCTCCCCCAAGTGGAAGCGTTTACTCTAAAGTTGTCCTACCTAGTCTTTAAGCATGAACTGAATTATATATATATATATATATATATATATATATATATATATATATATATACATACACACACACACATATATATATACATTTACACATATATATATATACATATACACATACATATATATATATACATATATATAGATACATACACACACATATATATACACATACATATATATATATATATATATATATATATATATATATATATGCATACATACACACACACATATATACATATATATACACATATATGTATGTTTCTTAAACTATCAATAGAATTAAAGTGCAAATGTAAGGTATCTAACTTTTGAATGTAATGATTATAGTGCAGAAATATACAAACATGAATATAAACGTGTTAAGAAATTAAACTAAATATATTTTTAATACAATTTTTAAATAAATAATTTGGATATGTTTCTTAAACTATCAATATATATAAAGTGTAAACATAAGTTATCATAGTTTTGATTTCAATCCTTTTCAATTATTATAGTGCTGAAATATATAAATATAAATATATATTAATCAATAAAAATGAAATATTTTTTTAGTTACATTTTATAAATAATTCATCTCAATAAAACTAAATAGAATTTGAGTGCAAATATAAGTTATCTTAGTTTTGAATTTAATCTGATTCAATAATTTTTAATGCTCAAATATATAAACATAAGTATAGATTAATTAATAGAATAAATTAAATAATTGTGTTTGAATTTAATAATAATTTATTTATGCATCTTAAATAAAAAAACAATTAAATTAAATAGCAAATATAAGTTATCATAGTTTTGATTTCAATCCTATTCAATGATTATAGTGCTGCAATATAACACCATGAAAATAAATTGATTAATAAAATACAAATTCATTATTTTAATTACATTTATTAATGCATAATTTATATTTGTGTTTTAATCACCAATAGAATAAAGTGCAAATGTAAGTTATCTTAGTTTTGATTTCAATGGTATTCAATAGTTATAGAGCTAAATTATATAGAAATAATTATAAATTGATTAATTAAATAAAATGAAATTAAAAATAATAAAAAAAAATGTTTTCATAAAATGTAATAATAAATTATTTATGTTATATATATTTCTTAAATAAACTATTAGTAAAATTAAAGTGCAAATATAAGTAATCTTAGTTTTAAATTTAATCGTATGCAATTATTATAGTGCTGAAATACATATAAAATAAATATAAATTAATTAAATGAATAAAATAACACAAACTAAAAAAAACAATTTTTAATAAAACTTAGTAATAAACATTTTATGGAATATATGCTTCTTAAATGAACTGTCGATAAAATTAAAGTGCAAAAAAAATAAAAATACAGCTTTCACCACTTTAGTCATAATTTTTGTGCTTCAGAAGCTCCTCTGTGACTTTAGCCCCAGACTTCCTCTGCTTGTTTGATATTGTCATTACCGCCACAAGTGGTGGAAAAGTGTACTACAACCGGAAACACATTTTTCTGCGACCCATAAAATGTGTTTTTTTTTAGCCCTATGGTTAAAAACAAAACTAAACACTGGCTTAAGCATTCTCCATGGCTACCAATAGCATTTGTGTTTCCTCTTCATCCTCCGTGTTTGAAGGTTGCAGAAAGAGTGCATATTTTCGCACAAGTTGTTTATATTCAGATAAGGAAAGCGCAAGAATAGCTTTTGTGGATGTGACCATCTGGATTTCAGACCTTGTAACTGGAACTCTCTCAACTCGGCCCTGACGTCTTTCCCAGCTCCGGCTTGCAACTTCCGAGGTGACT
>NC_084614.1:83456018-83458518 GCF_033978795.1 Nerophis ophidion | reverse complement strand
TATGAGCACAATTGTCCTAGATGATAGGAATGTGTTGGTGTTGGAATTATTTGAATCGGTTGACAAATGGTGACGTTGTAACAGTTTGAACTGATAATCAGTATGTTGGAGTTCCTGGAATTTCGGGAAAACCGGGAAATTGTACGGGAAAAAATATTTTCTCGTCTCAACTAAAAGGAATTTTTTAAGGTGGAATGGTCAAAAACGTTTGGAAAAATGTGGACTCTGAAAAGTTTCGAGGAAAAAGTAAAAATAGGGCTTTCGGAAACCGGAAATTCTGAAAATTCCTGTCATTTGTTTGAACTTGGAAAATTGTAGTTTGATTTTCCAAGCTGAGTGGAGAGTGTGGACGTTGGAACGGAATTTGAACTGAATTGGAATTTACAGGAAATTTGTGAATTTCGGGAAATTTGTGAATTTTGGAAAATATTGATACTAACACAGCTGTCCTAGATGATATGAATGGGTTGGTTGTGGAATTTTTGCAATCGGTTGAAAAATGCTGACGTAGTAACAGTTTGAACTGAGAATCAGTATGTTGGAGTTCCTGGAATTTCGGGAAAACCGGGAAATTGTACGGGGAAAATTATTTTCTCGTCTCAACTAAAAGGAATTTTTTAAGGTGGAATGGTCAAAAACGGTTAGAAAAATGTGGACTGTGAAAAGTTTTCAGGAGGAAGTAAAAATAAGGCTTTAGGAAACCGGAAATTCTGACAATTCCTGTAATTTGTTTGAACTTGGAAAATTGTAGTTTGATTTTCCAAGCTGAGTGGAGAGTGTGGACGTTGGAACGGAATTTGAACCGAATTGGAATTTACTGGAAATTTGTGAATTCCGGGAAATCTGTGAATTTTGGAAAATATTGATACTAACACAGCTGTCCTAGATGATATGAATGGGTTGGTTTTGGAATTTTTGAAATCGGTTAAAAAATGCTGACGTAGTAACAGTTTGAACTGAGAATCAGTATGTTGGAGTTCCTGGAATTTCGGGAAAACCGGGAAATTGTACGGGAAAAAATATTTTCTCGTCTCAACTAAAAGGAATTTTTTAAGGTGGAATGGTCGAAAACGTTTGGAAAAATGTGGACTGTGAAAAGTTTCCAGGAAGAAGTGAAAATAGAGCGTTGGAAAACAGGGAATTTGGGAAATTCCTGTAATTTGTTTGAACTTGGAAAATTGTAGTTTGATTTTCCAAGCTGAGTTGGAACGGAATTTGAACTGAATTGGAATTTCCTGGAAATTTGTGAATTTCATGAAAACTGTGAATTTTGGAAAATATTGATACTAACACAGCTGTCCTAGATGATATGAATGGGTTGGTTTTGGAATGTTGAAATCGGTTGAAAAATGTCGACGTAGTAACAGTTTGAACTGAGAATCAGTATGTTGGAGTTCCTGGAATTTCGGGAAAACCGTGAATTTGTACGGGGAAAAAATATTTTGTCGTCCCAACTAAAAGGAATGTTTTGAAGGTGGAATGGTCGAAAACGTTTGGAAAAATGTGGACTGTGAAAAGTTTCGAGGAAAAAGTAAAAATAGGGCTTTGGGAAATCGGGAATTCTGAAAATTCCTGTAATTTGTTTGAACTTGGAAAATTGTAGTTTGATTTTCCAAGCTGAGTTGGAACGGAATTTGAACTGAATTGGAATTTACTGGAAATTTGTGAATTTCGGGAAATCTGTGAATTTTGGAAAATATTGATACTAACACAGCTGTCCTAGATGATATGAATGGGTTGGTTTTGGAATGTTGAAATCGGTTGAAAAATGTTGACGTAGTAACAGTTTGAACTGAGAATCAGTATGTTGGAGTTCCTGGAATTTCGGGAAAACCGGGAAATTGTACGGGAAAAAATATTTTCTCGTCTCAACTAAAAGGAATTTTTTGAAGGTGGAATGGTCAAAAACGGTTGGAAAAATGTGGACTGTGAAAAGTTTCCAGGAAGAAGTGAAAATAGAGCGTTGGAAAACAGGGAATTTGGGAAATTCCTGTAATTTGTTTGAACTTGGAAAATTGTAGTTTGATTTTCCAAGCTGAGTTGGAACGGAATTTGAACTGAATTGGAATTTACTGGAAATTTGTGAATTCCGGGAAATCTGTGAATTTTGGAAAATATTGATACTAACACAGCTGTCCTAGATGATATGAATGGGTTGGTTTTGGAATTTTGGAATCGGTTGAAAAATGCTGACGTAGTAACAGTTTGAACTGAGAATCAGTATGTTGGAGTTCCTGGAATTTCGGGGAAACCGGGAAATTGAACGGGGAAAAAATATTTTCTCGTCTCAACTAAAAGGAATTTTTTTAAGGTGGAATGGTCAAAAATGTTTGGAAAAATGTGGACTGTGAAAAGTTTCCAGGAATAAGTAAAAATAAGGCTTTAGGAACCTGGAAATTCTGAAAATTCCTGTCATTTGTTTGAACTTGGAAAATTGTAGTTTGATTTTCCAAGCTGAGTGGAGAGTGTGGACGTTGGAACGGAATTTGAACTGAATTGG
>NC_084614.1:83446018-83451018 GCF_033978795.1 Nerophis ophidion | reverse complement strand
AGGTGTACTTGAGGGATGTCAGTCAGGTGTACTTGAGGGATGTCAGTCAGGTGTACTTGAGGGATGTCAGTCAGGTGTACTTGAGTGATGTCAGTCAGGTGTACTTGAGGGATGTCAGTCAGGTGTACTTGAGTGATGTCAGTCAGGTGTACTTGAGGGATGTCAGTCAGGTGTACTTGAGGGATGTCAGTCAGGCGTACTTGAGGGATGTCAGTCAGGTGTACTTGAGGGATGTCAGTCAGGTGTACTTGAGTGATGTCGGTCAGGTGTACTTGAGTGATGTCAGTCAGGTGTACTTGAGTGATGTCAGTCAGGTGTACTTGAGGGATGTCAGTCAGGTGTACTTGAGGGATGTCGGTCAGGTGTACTTGAGTGATGTCGGTCAGGCGTACGCGATGTAGTTTTCCGGAACCAGGCCCGTCTTGCCCTTGTAGGTCGCCTGCAGCCAACCTGGTTCCACGGACGAATGCACTGTGGACGAAAACCACGGTTGAGTCCTGGCATCCCGCAATATAATTCACAAAAATGTATTGTAAAATAAATGTAAAAAAACGCTGAAAAAAAGTAAACGAGTGGCGTTAAACACATATTTTTTTCTGGGTTATTACATCGAAACTAGAAAATGCAATTTTGCAAGATATTGCATGTGAATGCTGAAAAATCCGAAACCGAAATGACGGTTTCAGAGGATTGTCATTGTTCCATTGAGTTGAGTTTTTCCTTGCCCTGATGTGGGATCTGATGACGTGGTGGCTTGTGCAGCCCTTTGAGACACTCGTGATTTAGGGCTATGTAAGTAAACATTGATTGATTGAATGGACTTTTGTGAAAGCTGCAACCCAGTATTCATATTTACGTTGTTTCTTATCGATAAAAATGTATGAACTTTCCGATTTACGAACCCTGTCCAAGAACCGATCGACCGTGTCCGTTCTTACCGTTGGTGAGCAGCGCCCCCTGTGGAAAGCTGAGCTCGTGGCTGTGTTCCGCCTCGCAGGAATACAGAGCCTTGGCTTCCCTGGAACGGTCGGGAAAATGAGACTCTGATGGGCTTTCAGTGGAAAGTTCTTGGAGAGTACCAACCTTCCGGAGGGACAAATGTCCAAAGCGGAGGAGAAGACCGAGCTGTCCCGCTGTTGAGCGCGTGCTGACAGGCTGCAAAGACAGAAACAGGGTCAAGAGTGGACCAGCTCCCAGGCGGGCTGCAGGGACCCCTTGAAAGACGGCCTACACGGATCCGGGTCTCTGGTAGCCGTTGCTGGACGAGGAGTGTTTGACGTCGGAGCTTCGGCGGAGGTGTGAGATCCTGCGCGAGGCCTCTCGGGGGTCCAGCGAGGCCAAACTCTGCACCGAGCCGTGGCAGCTCCGATAATCTGGGGCGACAAGGAGAGGGAACGTTTAAAAACTATAGTAGACGGACATTGTTTGCAGGACAAACGGATGAGACGAGTTCCAGTAGATTTTGACAAGTTGGGGCGACTGGATGACGTCGCTCGTCAAAAATGTATTTCTGAACTAGGAGAGGCAATTCCTCAAGGAATTATGTTTGAATGTTCCAATGATGAAGTAGAACTGAGATGCTGACAAAATGAATGTAAGAATAGTTTGAATGTTGAAGAGTTTGAATTTACAGGAAAACTGTGGACTGGATTCTCACAATATTATGCTGGATCCACTATGGACTGGACTCTCACTATTATGTTAGATCCACTATGGACTGGACTCTCACTATTATGTTAGATCCACTATGGACTGGACTCTCACCATTATGTTAGATCCACTATGGACTGGACTCTCACACTATTATGTTAGATCCACTATGGACTGGACTCACACTATTATGTTAGATCCACTACGGACTGGACTCTCACACTATTATGTTAGATCCACTATGGACTGGACTCACACTATTATGTTAGATCCACTATGGACTGGACTTACACAATATTATGTTAGATCCACAATGGACTGGACTCTCACTATTATGTTAGATCCACTATGGACTGGACTCTCACTATTATGTTAGATCCACTATCGACTGGACTCTCACAATATTATGTTAGATCCACTATGGACTGGCCTCTCACAATATTAGGCTAGATCCACTATGGACTGGACTCTCACTATTATGTTAGATCCACTATGGACTGGACTCTCACTATTATGTTAGATCCACTATGGACTGGACTCTCACTATTATGTTAGATCCACTATGGACTGGACTCTCACTATTATGTTACATCCACTATAGACTGGACTCTCACACGATTATGTTAGATCCACTATGGACTGGACTCTCACTATTATGTTAGAGCCACTATGGACTGGACTCTCACACTATTATGTTAGAGCCACTATGGACTGGACTCTCACACTATTATGTTAGATCCACTATGGACTGGACTCTCACTATTATGTTAGATCCACTATGGACTGGACTCTCACAATATTATGTTAGATCCACTATGGACTGGACTCTCACTATTATGTTGGATCCACTATGGACTGGACTCTCACTATTATGTTAGATCCACTATGGACTGGACTCTCACAATATTATGTTAGATCCACTATGGACTGGACTCTCACTATTATGTTAGATCCACTATGGACTGGACTCTCACACTATTATGTTAGATCCACTATGGACTGGACTCTCACTATTATGTTAGATCCACTATGGACTGGACTCTCACTATTATGTTAGATGGAATTTGGTCTGGGACTTGGGAAATTGTTAGTTTCAAAGTCCAGGATGAATTGGTTGATGTTGGAATGGTTCTAATCGGCTGAAAAATGTGGGAGTTTGAAAAATGTCTTATCCATATCGAATGAGGAGAATGTCTCTAAAATATTTATTTAATATTTATGAAATCCCCATTGAAATATATAGGACATTTTTCAAAATACCACACTTCCTAAATTTTTCTTTTAATTTAAAGCGTTTCAACTTCAAAATATTCAGCCTGATCGGGAATTGTGTTATTTCCTGGAAGTCCCAGTTTTTAGGGACATTTTCTCCATTCATAATGTCAAAAAGGCGAATGTTTGCAAAATGGCCGATTCATTTTGAATGGCAAAAATGTCCAGGGAAACCTCGAATTCTGGAAAATCTGGGAATTTTTGGCATTTGTCATAAATATGTGGGAATTCCGGAAAAGAGGGACTTTTTTGGAAAATGGTAAAAAATATTTTGAGAGTCCAGGAAAGAGGGAATTTTCTTGAAAATGTTTCGACATCGGAATGGTTAAAGTGGGTTGAAAAATGTGGAAAGAGTAGTCACCAGAAAAAAGGGTGAAAACTCTGAATTCCTGGAATTTTCTTCAAGTGGGAAAATGATAGTTTGAATGTCTAGAATGAGTGGAATATATTGAAGGTGGAATAGTTTGAGTCAGTTGAAAAATGGGAAAATGGTGAATGTTTGCAAAATGGCCGATCCATTTTGAATGGGAAAAATGTCCAGGAAAACCTCGAATTCTGGAAAATCTGGGAATTTTTGGCATTTGTCATAAACATGTGGGAATTCCGGAAAAGAGGGACTTTTTTGGAAAATGGTAAAAAAAATATTTTGAGAGTCCAGGAAAGAGGGAATTTTCTTGAAAATGTTTTGACATTGGAATGGTTAAAGTGGGTTGAAAAATGTGGAAAGAGTAGTCACCAGAAAAAAGGGTGAAAACTCTGAATTCCTGGAATTTTCTTCAACTGGGAAAATGATAGTTTGAATGTCTAGAATGAGTGGAAAATATTGAAGGTAGAATAGTTTGAGTCAGTTGAAAAATGGGAAAATGGCCGATCCATTTTGAATGGCAAATATGTCCAGGAAAACCTCGAATTCTGGAAAATCTGGGAATTTTTGGCATTTGTCATAAATATGTGGGAATTCCGGAAAAGAGGGACTTTTTTGGAAAATGGTAAAAAAAATATTTTGAGAGTCCAGGAAAGAGGGAATTTTCTTGAAAATGTTTCGACATCGGAATGGTTAAAGTGGGTTGAAAAATGTGGAAAGAGTAGTCACCAGAAAAAAGGGTGAAAACTGAATTCCTGGAATTTTCTTCAAGTGGGAAAATGATAGTTTGAATGTCTAGAATGAGTGGAATATATTGAAGGTGGAATAGTTTGAGTCAGTTGAAAAATGGGAAAATGGTGAATGTTTGCAAAATGGCCGATCCATTTTGAATGGGAAAAATGTCCAGGAAAACCTCGAATTCTGGAAAATCTGGGAATTTTTGGTATTTGTCAAGGGGAAAGCCCCGAGATTCCTGAATAGGCTGAACAGTTTGAAGCTGAAACGGTTTGAATGGGGCTAAAAATGTGGAAGGTAGAGCGTGGCAGAATCTGGTGAAAAAGAAGAATTGATGAATTTTGATGCAGCAAAAATGTTGGGATGACAAAGCAGCAGAAAGGTGTGAGCGTGTGTGCACCTTCAGAGATGTGCAGGGAGGTGAGCGAGGACGACGTGGAGCGCTGGTAGGGGAAGAAGGAGGAAGAGGAGGAGGAGGAGGTGGAGGCCCTCCTGTACGTGGTCCTGTGCTCCTGGGGAGGAGAGGCTTTCGCCTGTGTCGCCTCCCTTTGCTCCGCCGCGCTTCTCAAGGAGGAGACGGAGGACACTCTCTGGACCGAGCGGGGGGAGTGCGAGGAGGACAGCTGGATGGTGGACGAGGACGAGTGAGATCTGGACTCCTTGGCAGACGACAGGGAGACGGTGGAATCCGTCCGCTCTGCCGCCGAGCGCAGAGACAACATGGACGAAGCCACAAAGGACGCCCCCTTGACGGGGACGGCCGGGTCGTCCGCCGCCCATTCGCGCTCCCCTCCGTTGGAAGGAGACGGCTCCGCCTGAGGGGAGGGGCTGGGCTGGGCTGGAGGAGGCGAGGACAGGGGAGACGCTTGCGGCACGCCGTTCTTCTCCGAGGAGTGCGAGGACAGAGACTCCTGGCTGCCCATGGGGGTGGTGCCCGGGCTGCTGCTGAACGTGTCGCCTGGAGACAACAACAGGAAGT
>NC_084614.1:83301018-83441018 GCF_033978795.1 Nerophis ophidion | reverse complement strand
AATACGATGCCTTTATGTTCCTCTTATATGTGTCCCCCCACACTTCCACAATATGACAATATAAGTGCACAATACAATATGCACATTGTCCTATAATCTAACACACATTTTAACTTGTTTAATATAAACATACTCTTAGACATCTTTTTCCGTACATGTGCAATATGAGATTTCCATGTCAGACCGTCATCCAGTATCACTCCTAAAAATCTAAATTCAGAAACCCTTTCAACATCCATCCATCTTCTTCCGCTTATCCGAGGTCGGGTCGCGGGGGCAACAGCCTAAGCAGGGAAACCCAGACTTCCCTCTCCCCAGCCACTTCGTCTAGCTCTTCCCGGGGGATCCCGAGGCGTTCCCAGGCCAGCCGGGAGACATAGTCTTCCCAACGTGTCCTGGGTCTTCCTACCGGTTGGACGTGCCCTAAACACCTCCCTAGGGAGGCGTTCGGGTGGCATCCTGACCAGATGCCCGAACCACCTCATCTGGCTCCTCTCCATGTGGAGGAGCAGCGGCTTTACTTTGAGTTCCTCCCGGATGGCAGAGCTTCTCACCCTATCTCTAAGGGAGAGACCTGGAAACTCATTTGGGCCGCTTGTACCCGTGATCTTATCCTTTCGGTCATGACCCAAAGCTCATGACCATAGGTGAGGATGGGAATGTAGATTGACCGGTAAATTGAGAGCTTTGCCTTCCGGCTCAGCTCCTTCTTCACCACAACGGATCGATACAACATCCGCATTACTGAAGACGCCGCACCGATCCGCCTGTCGATCTCACGATCCACTCTTCCCTCACTCGTGAACAAGACTCCTAGGTACTTGAACTCCTCCACTTGGGGCAGGGTCTCCTCTCCAGCCTGGAGATGGCATTCCACCCTTTTCCGGGCGAGAACCATGGACTCGGACTTGGAGGTGCTGATTCTCATTCCGGTCGCTTCACACTCGGCTGCGAACCGATCCAGTGAGAGCTGAAGATCCCGGTCAGATGAAGCCATCAGGACCACATCATCTGCGAAAAGCAGAAACTTAATCCCGCGGCCACCAAACCGGAACCCCTCAACGCCTTGACTGCGCCTAGAAATTCTGTCCATAAAAGTTATGAACAGTATCGGTGACAAAGGGCAGCCTTGGCGGAGTCCAACCCTCACTGGAAACGAGTCCGACTTACTGCCGGCAATGCGGACCAAGCTCTGGCACTGATCATACAGGGAGCGGACCGCCATAATAAGACAGTCCGGTACCCCATACTCTCTGAGCACTCCCCACAGGACTTCCCGAGGGACACGGTCCAATGCCTTCTCCAAGTCCACAAAGCACATGTAGACTGGTTGGGCAAACTCCCATGCACCCTCAAGAACCCTGCCGAGAGTATAGAGCTGGTCCACAGTTCCACGACCAGGACGAAAACCACACTGTTCCTCCTGAATCCAAGGTTCGACTATCCGGCGTAGCCTCCTCTCAAGTACACCTGAATAAACCTTACCGGGAAGGCTGAGAAGTGTGATCCCACCATAGTTGGAACACACCCTCCAGCCCCCCTTCTTAAAGAGAGGGACCACCATCCCGGTCTGCCAAACCAGAGGTACCGCCCCCGATGTCCACGCGATGTTGCAGAGTCTTGTCAACCAAGACAGCCCCACAGCATCCAGAGCCTTAAGGAACTCCGGGCGGATCTCATCCACCCCCGGGGCCTTGCCGCCGAGGAGCTTTTTAACTACCTCAGCAACCTCAGCCCCAGAAATAGGAGAGTCCACCACAGATTCCCCAGGCACCGTTTCAGCAACGGAAGACGTGTTGGTGGGATTGAGGAGGTCTTCGAAGTATTCCCTCCACCGATCCACAACATTCGCAGTCAAAGTCAGCAGAACACCATCCGCACCATACACGGTGTTGATAGTGCACTGCTTCCCCTTCCTGAGGCGCCGGACGGAGGTCCAGAATCGCTTCGAAGCCGTCCGGAAGTCGTTTTCCATGGCTTCCCCGAACTCCTCCCATGTCCAAGTTTTTGACTCTGCGACCGCTAAAGCTGCACACCGCTTGGCCCGTCGGTACCCGTCCACTGCCTCCGGGGTCCTATGAGCCAAAAGAACCCGATAGGACTCCTTCAGCTTGACGGCATCCCTCACTGCTGGTGTCCACCAACGGGTTCTGGGATTACCGCCACGACAGGCACCAACAACCTTGCGGCCACAACTCCAATCAGCCGCCTCGACAATAGAGGTTCGGAACGTGGTCCACTCGGACTCAATGTCCAGCACCTCCCTCGTGACATGTTCAAAGTTCTCCCGGAGGTGTGAATTGAAACTTTGTCTGACAGGAGACTCTGCCAGACGTTCCCAGCAGACCCTCACAATGCGCTTGGGCCTGCCAGGTCTGTCCGGCATCCTCCCCCACCATCGCAGCCAACTCACCACCAGGTGGTGATCGGTAGAAAGCTCCGCCCCTCTCTTCACCCGAGTGTCCAAAATCCGATGACACAACTACAAAGTCGATCATGGAACTGCGGTCTAGGGTGTCCTGGTGCCAAGTGCACATATGGACACCCTTATGTTTGAACATGGTGGTTGTTATGGACAATATGTGACCAGCACAAAACTTTCAATATCAATTCCATCTATTGACAGTTTGATGGTGTCCTCTCTTTTCCTCTTACCAAAAAGCATAAACTTTGTTTTTTTTACATTTAATGATCATTTGTTGACATCAAACCATCTCTTAAGTTTAATCATTTCCTGTTAATGCTTATAAGTCATGACTTGAACTCTAAAAGTTGGTGTTGTCCGCAAATAAAACACATTTCAATAACTTTGATACCTCACATATATCCTTAATCCATCCATCCATCTTCTTCCGCTTATCCGAGGTTGGGTCGCGGGGGCAACAGCCTAAGCAGGGAAACCCAGACTTCCCTCTCCCCAGCCACTTCGTCTAGCTCTTCCCGGGGGATCCCGAGGCGTTCCCAGGCCAGTCGGGAGACATAGTCTTCCCAACGTGTCCTGGGTCTTCCCCATGGCCTCCTACTGGTTGGACGTGCCCTAAACACCTCCCTAGGGAGGCGTTCGGGTGGCATCCTGACCAGATGCCCGAACCACCTCATCTGGCTCCTCTCCATGTGGAGGAGCAGCGGCTTTACTTTGAGTTCCTCCCGGATGGCAGAGCTTCTCACCCTATCTCTAAGGGAGAGACCCAAACTCATTTGGGCCGCTTGTACCCGTGATCTTATCCTTTCGGTCATGACCCAAAGCTCATGACCATAGGTGAGGATGGGGACGTAGATCGACCGGTAAATTGAGAGCTTTGCCTTCCGGCTCAGCTCCTTCTTCACCACAACGGATCGGTACAACGTCCGCATTACTGAAGACGCCGCACCGATCCGCCTGTCGATCTCACCATCCACTCTTCCCCCACTCGTGAACAAGACTCCTAGGTACTTGAACTCCTCCACTTGGGGCAGGGTCTCCTCCCCAACCCGGAGATGGCATTCCACCCTTTTCCGGGCGAGAACCATGGACTCGGACTTGGAGGTGCTGATTCTCATTCCGGTCGCTTCACACTTGGCTGCGAACCGATCCAGTGAGAGCTGAAGATCCCGGTCAGATGAAGCCATCAGGACCACATCATCTGCGAAAAGCAGAGACCTAATCCTGCGGTCACCAAACCGGAACCCCTCAACGCCTTGACTGCGCCTAGAAATTCTGTCCATAAAAGTTATGAACAGAATGGGTGACAAAGGACAGCCTTGGCGGAGTCCAACCCTCACTGGAAATGTGTCCGACTTACTGCCGGCAATGCGGACCAAGTTCTGACACTGATCATACAGGGAGCGGACCGCCAATATCCTTAATATGCAAGATAAACGATTTAGGTCCCAAAACCGAACCTCGTGGAATTCCACATTCAATCCTCATTTGTTCAGATGTATTACCCCAAAAAATCCACAAACTCTTGTCTATTATCTAAATAACTTCTTAGCCATTCTAAAACGACTCCTCTCACACCAAGTGAATGCAACTTGGACAATAATATAGAATGATTTATAGCAATCAGCCTCCTCAGCCTTCCCGGTAAGGTTTATTCAGGTGTACTGGAGAGGAGGCTACGCCGGATAGTCCAACCTCGGATTCAGGAGGAACAGTGTGGTTTTCGTCCTGGTCGTGGAACTGTGGACCAGCTCTATACTCTCGGCAGGGTTCTTGAGGGTGCATGGGAGTTTGCCCAACCAGTCTACATGTGCTTTGTGGACTTGGAGAAGGCATTCGACCGTGTCCCTCGGGAAGTCCTGTGGGGAGTGCTCAGAGAGTATGGGGTATCGGACTGTCTTATTGTGGCGGTCCACTCCCTGTATGATCAGTGTCAGAGCTTGGTCCGCATTGCTGGCAGTAAGTCGAACACGTTTCCAGTGAGGGTTGGACTCCGCCAAGGCTGTCCTTTGTCACCCATTCTGTTCATAACTTTTATGGACAGAATTTCTAGGCGCAGTCAAGGCGTTGAGGGGTTCCGGTTTGGTGGCCGCAGGATTAGGTCTCTGGTTTTTGCAGATGATGTAGTCCTGATGGCTTCATCTGACCGGGATCTTCAGCTCTCACTGGATCGGTTCGCAGCCGAGTGTGAAGCGACCGGAATTAGAATCAGCACCTCCAAGTCCGAGTCCATGGTTCTCGCCCGGAAAAGGGTGGAGTGCCATCTCCGGGTTGGGGAGGAGACCCTGCCCCAAGTGGAGGAGTTCAAGTACCTAGGAGTCTTGTTCACGAGTGGGGGAAGAGTGGATCGTGAGATCGACAGGCGGATCGGTGCGGCGTCTTCAGTAATGCGGACGTTGTATCGATCCGTTGTGGTGAAGAAGGAGCTGAGCCGGAAGGCAAAGCTCTCAATTTACCGGTCGATCTACGTTCCCATCCTCACCTATGGTCATGAGCTTTGGGTCATGACCGAAAGGATAAGATCACGGGTACAAGCAGCCGAAATGAGTTTCCTCCGCCGTGTGGCGGGTCTCTCCCTTAGAGATAGGGTGAGAAGCTCTGCCATCCGGGAGGAGCTCAACGTAAAGCCGCTGCTCCTCCACATCGAGAGGAGCCAGATGAGGTGGTTCGGGCATCTGGTCAGGATGCCACCCGAACGCCTCCCTAGGGAGGTGTTTAGGGCACGTCCAACCGGTAGGAGGCCACGGGGAAGACCCAGGACACGTTGGGAAGACTATGTCTCCCGGCTGGCCTGGGAACGCCTCGGGATCCCCCGGGAAGAGCTAGACGAAGTGGCTGGGGAGAGGGAAGTCTGGGCTTCCCTGCTTAGGCTGCTGCCCCCGCGACCCGACCTCGGATAAGCGGAAGATGATGGATGGATGGATTATAGCAATCAATCAATCAATCAATCAATGTTTACTTATATAGCCCTAAATCACTAGTGTCTCAAAGGGCTGCACAAACCACAACACAAACCACTACGACATCCTCGGTAGGCCCACATAAGGGGGTCTCAAACTAAAATACAGAGTGGGCCAAAATTTAAAACCGAACTAAGCCGCGGGCCGAGGTTGAACAAATGAACCTTTTAATAGGGACCCAAACAAGTTTTGCATTAAATATTGAACAAGCAAGGCTTATATAACTTTAGTGACATGCAAAATCCAGTTTCAAATAATAATAATAATAATAATTAAAAAACTTTCAATGGCATATCAAATAAAATGGAAATAAAAATATTATGCCTTTTTTTTCTATTTGCAATCTTCTTAGGTTAATATCACATTTTTCCACAGGCTGAAAATAAATCTGAAAATGAAATAACAATAATGAATGAACCAAACATTCGAGCCTTGAAGTAGCAAGAGAAAATGCATGAATAAAACGTTAATTATTGGTCAGTGTCACACATATGGATCATGTTTTGTTTTGTCATGTTATGTTTTTGATTTTGGACAATCAGTCACGTTTTGCACTTCCTGGTTTTGTTTGTTTCCATGCCAACCTCATTAGTTTTCACCTGTCACGTCCCTGTTCTCAGCCTCACCTGTTTTCACTAATCATTACAGCTATTTAAGTCACTCTTTTTCTTGTCTTCGTCCTGGGATCCTCACCCTCGCACGCACCCTACCCATGCTGTTCAAACCTCCACGTCCTCGCCCACAGTTTCATGCCGAGTAAGTTTATGTATTCATGCCACAGTGCTATTTTTGTTTTGTATGTTCATAGTTCAATCATGCCAATCGAGCAAGTGTTTTTGTTTCCTGTTTATATTTTGTAGCCAAGTTTTATACCTCCCTGTGATCGCCCTTAGTTTGATTATTTTTGATTATAGTGTTTGTTTATTTAATAAATCATGTACCTGAATTCATGCCTGACTTGTCCCACATCATCCTTGCATCGAAGAAGCACAAACATCCACAGCCCAAGCCGGACAATCAGTTTGCTGGAAGTTTCCCGGAAAAGTTAGTGCTGCAAGGGGTTCTGGGTATTTGTTCTGTTGTGTTACGGTACAGATGTTCTCCCTAAATGTGGTTGTCATTCTTGTTTGGTGTGGTTTCACAGTATGGCGCATATATGTAACAGTGTTAAAGTTGTTTATACGGCCACCCTCAATGTGACCTGTATGGCGGTTGACCAAGTATGCCTTGCATTCACTTGTTTGCTGGTAAAGTCCGCATATAGTATGTGACAATGTTTGTATGGAGAAAAAGTTGTTGAGGACATTGAATGCAGTGCCTTTAAGGCACGTCCCCAATGTTGTTGTTTGGGTGGAAATCAAGAGAAATTCGGGAGAATGGTTGCCCCGGGGTATTTTCGGCAAGGGTACTGAAATTCGGGAGTCTCCCGGGAAAATCGGGAGGGTTGGTAAGTATGAGTATTAGCGGTGAATGCGGTGTTATAATAATGGCGGGCCAGCTCTAACGATATTGCCATATTTTTGCTGAAAGGATTTAGTAAAGAACATTGAAGATAAAGTTCGCAACTTTTGGTCGCTAATAAAAAAGCCTTGCCTGTATCGGAAGTAGCAAAATGTGTTTGTCATTCTTCTTTGGTGTGGGTTCACAGTGTGGCGCATATTTGCAACAGTGTTAAAGTTGTTTATACGGCCGCCCTCAGTGTGACCTGTATGGCTGTTGACCAAGTATGCATTGCATTCCCTTGTGTGTATGTGTAAAAGCCACAAATATTATGTGACACGCTGTTAGTATGGAGGAAAAGCGGACGTGACGACAGGTTGTAGAGAACGCTAAAGGCAGTGCCTTAAATGCACGCCCCCACTATAGTTGTCCGGGTGGAAATCGGTAGAAATTCGGGAGAATGGTTGCCCCGGGAGATTTTCGGGAAGGGCACTGAACTTCGGGAGTCTACCGGGAAAATTAGGAGGGTTGGCAAGTATGAGTATTAGCGGTGAATGCGAGGTTACAGCGGCACCAACGCTCTAATGCTAAATTGATATTGTCTCAAGGGCCAAATTAAATTACACGGCGGGCCAGAGTTTGACACCCATGATCTATCGTGTCAAATGCTTTTTTAAGATGGATAAACACCCTGATAGTGTATTTCCTACCATCAGTTGCTGTTGCTATGTCCTCCATTATCTTCATTCTAGCTGAAGCAGTGGATCTATTAGTTGGGAATCCACCAGAGGTGGGTAGAGTAGCCAGAAATTGTACTCAAGTAAGAGTACTGTTACTTTAGAGATTTATTACTCAAGTAAAAGTAAGGAGTAGTCATACAAATATTTACTTGAGTAAAAGTAAAAAGTATGTTGTGAAAAAACTACTCAAGTACTGAGTAACTGATGAGTAACCTGTTTGTTTAATGATTACGGCAACAGATAATGCACAAAAACATAAAAATAGCAATGAGTAAATTCATAGCCAGGAATATCTCTTAAGCAACCAAAACAATAATATATATTAAATCAGGGGTGCCCATTACGTCGATCGCGAGCTACCAGTCGACCGCGGGGGGTGTGTCAGTCGATCTCCAGCCAGGCTTTTAAAAAAAAAATAGACCTAAAAATGAGTGATCATCAATCTTCACCAAGACGTCACTTAAATGACATTCACGGTACCGGAGGGTCTTGTGAGATGACGCTGGCTGCTGCAAGATCATTATTATGAAAATATGACCGAGAGGAAGGCGAGAAACACTTTTTATTTCAACAGACTCTCGCGCCGTCCCTTCCGTCAAAACTCTAAAGGCCGACTGCACATTTCCTATCTTCACAAGAAAAGCCCTGCTTCATGCTGCCTGCGCTAACTAAATACAGAGTCTCGGAAAACTGGCGTGCACAAGTGACTCTTATTTTGTTAGCGCAGGCGGCATGAAGCAGGGCTTTTATTGTGAAGATAGGAAATGTGCAGTCGGCCTTTAGAGTTTTGACGGAAGGGACGGCGCGAAAGTCTGTTGAAATAAAAAGTGTTTCTGGCCTTCCTCTCTGTCATTTTTTCATAATAATGAACTGGCAGCAGCCAGCGTCATCTCACAAGACCCTCGGGTGCCGTGAATGTCAATCAAGCAAGCTACGGAATTTGCCGCCAATGTTTTTCTTGTAAAGTGTATGGAAGCTGGATGAATTAGATGCCAAAAACCAACCACTTTCATGTGGTATTGTACAGAAAGGACAACTTTTTTTCTCCTCCATTTGAAAATGTGGGCGTTATCATCATTACTGTCTGATTCCAATCAATGCAAGTCATCAGAATCAGGTAATACACCCACTTATATTCTTGTCTTTGTGAAAGAAAGACATCTATATGTGTTACACATGCTTGTATTATCATTAAACACATTTAACTTGTTTACAAAAATGTCTCTATCATAAATAAATAAATATAAATGATATATATAAATGAGGTAGATCCCCTCGAGTTGGTCAATTGAAAAGTAGCTCGCCTGCAGAAAAAGTCTGGGCACCCCTGTACTAGAGACATTAATTTAAAAATAGAGAAAAAAATATGTAAATAACAAACAATAACACAGATGTGTTTTTCAATCTACGTATATATATATATATATATATATATACACATATATACATATATACATACATACATATACATATATACATACATACATATATATACATACATATATATATATATATATACATATACACACACATACATATATAAAATCGTATGTATATTTTTGTTATATTTTATGTAACATATGATTCATAGCAGATTATGCCAATTATATGATGGCATCATGTGACCACACCCCCACCGCCAAAGGTATGTTGAGACGGCGTGGCGCAGTGGGGAGAGTGGCCGTGCGCAATCCGAGGGTCACTGGTTCAATTCCCACCTAGTACAAACCTGGTCACGTCCGTTGTGTCCTGAGCAAGACACTTCACCCTTGCTCCTGATGGGTGCTGGTTGGCGCCTTGCATGGCAGCTCCCTCCATCAGTGTGTGAATGTGTGTGTGAATGGGTAAATGTGGAAGTAGTGTCAAAGCGCTTTGAGTACCTTGAAGGTAGAAAAGCGCTATACAAGTACAACCCATTTATTTATTTATTTTATTTAAATCAACTTGGAAAGTAGCGGATTCTGAACAAAAGTTGACCCATTCTTGCACCAAAAGTACATACTGTATTTGACCACTTTTTTTTGTTTGTTTTTTTATTTTGGAGGAAGCTGAGCTTCCCTTGCAATCTTAGAGCAATCCCCACATATACTTTAGTTATGTGTATGCTTTTCACTTGCCACATTTGTGTACATGATTACTGAAATGCTAATGAAGACTCACTGTTATACTTATGTAGCGCTTCTCTACCTTCAAGCTACTCAAAACGCTTTGACAGTGTTTCCACATTCACACACAGGAGGGAGCTGCCATGCGAGGCCCTAACCACGACCCACCAGGAGCGAGGGTGAAGTGTCTTGCTCAAGGACACATTGGGCGTGACGAGGTTGGTAGAAGGTGGGGATCGAACCGGGAACCCTCAGGTTGCCGGTTCGACGTCGTCCCACATGTGCAGCTCACAAGCGTTCACTTCATAGAGTCGTTCAAAAGACTTGATTGCTTCGCGAACGTCACATGTCCAGTTTGTGTACTAACTTGAGCAGGTGACTGGTCAGGAGGTCCAGCATGGCTCGGTTTTTCTCCGGTAGTCTGTGGACGAGAGCGTGGACGGCCCGGACTCGTTGCTTCTGGTCGTCATACCCTGTGGAAACACGGGAGGTGAAGCCGCTTTCAAGGCTCTATGATGCAAGAGGCTCAGGTCTTACTTGCGGCCTTGATGAAATCTTTGTGCAGCCGGTAGGTCAGGACCGGTTCTGCCAGACACCTGCGTACACACGGTGGGTGACTCGTTAGGCACGGGCAGACAAAAGTCTGTACGTGCAAGTGAGCGTTACCGGAAATAGTTCTTGAGGCCGCTAGTGATGGTCTTGTTGTCCCAAGCGTCCGCGTCCAGCTGCGCGTCCGAAGCAGAAGTGGAGGCTGCAGTAACGGAAAAAAGGGCATGACTACTGCAAAAACTCATTCAAAGCAAAATGTTCACGAAAAATTCAATTTTTGCCTCTTTGAGCTGTAATTTGACCCCCTTAAAATGCTTCAAAACTCACCAAACTTGGCACACACATTAGGACTGGCAGGAATTGCGATTTAATGAAAAAACCAAACCCCAAAACTCAAAAATGCGCTCTAGCGCAGTTTTTGGATAAAACACAGAAAAAACTGCTCCTAGGAAGAAAACACAGACAAAACGGCTTGTAACTTCCGGTAGGAATGTCGGAGAGACCTGGAACAAAAACCTCTATGTAGGTCTCACTTAGACCTACATTTTAATTATTGACATCCTTCAGCAAAAATCAACAGGAAGTTAAAAATTACCCCTTCAAAATAAAAGTTTTGTAAACACTCGTCACCTTTTTTCAAAAGTTATCTCCTCTGACCCCGTTTGTCGTTTCGGCTTCAAACTCGCACAGGAGAGAGATTGAACCCTTCTGATTAAAAGTACAGAACGGAGTTTTGATTACTGCTCCGGTTTTGATTTTACGCGCCTTCAAAGAACCCCTGCGCAAAGTTACCTAAAAAATGCCATTTTTGCCTCTTTGAGCTGTAATTTGACCCCTTTAAAATGCTTCAAAGTGCAAGTTAACGCTCTACTATACAAAGCAAAAGCCATTTATCAACAACATCCAGAAAACCCGATCTGTAATTTGACCCCCTTACCATGCTTTAAAACTCACCAAATTTTACACACACATCAGGACTGGTGAAAATTGCCATCTAATAAAAAACCAAACCCTAAAAATCTAAATTGTACTCTTGCGCCCCCTAGGAAAAAACCCAGACAAAACTGCATGTAACTTCTGTTAGAAATTCCTTACAGACATGAAATAAAAACCTCTACGTTGGTCTGACTTAGACCAGGGCATGAGTAGCGGCGGCAGCAGCCAAAGGCGGACCTGACCAACGCTGCTTGGGGACGGCGTGGCGCAGTGGGAGAGTGGCCATGCGCAACCCGAGGGCCCCTGGTTCAAATCCCACCTAGTACCAACCTCGTCACGTCCGTTGTGTCCTGAGCAAGACAATTCACCCTTGCTCCTGATGGGTGCTGGTTAGCGCCTTGCATGGCAGCTCCCTCCATCAGTGTGTGAATGTGTGTGTGAATGTGGAAATAGTGTCAAAGCGCTTTGAGTACCTTGAAGGTAGAAAAGCGCTATACAAGTACAACCCATTTATAACCCATTTATTTAAAGGGGAACATTATCAGCAGACCTATGTAAGTGTCAATATATACCTTGATGGTGCAGGAAAAAGACCATCTATTTTTTTTAATCGATTTCCGAACTCTAAAAGGGTGAATTTTGGCGAATTAAACGCCTTTCTGTTTATCGCTCTGGAAGCGATGACGTCAGAATGTGACGTCGCCGAGGTAACACACCCACCATTTTCATTTTCAACACATTACAAACACCGGGTCTCAGCTCTGTTATTTTCTGTTTTTTCGACTATTTTTTGGAACCTTGGAGACATCATGCCTTGTCTGTGTGTTGTCGGAGGTTGTAACAACACTAACAGGGAGGGATTCAAGTTGCACCACTGGCCCGAAGATGCCAAAGTGTCTGCCGCCAGACCCCCATTGAATGTGCTGGAGTTTCTCCACATTTTACCGGCGATGCTAAGGCAGACATGGCACAGAGATGTATGGATAACCTGCAGATGCATTTGCAACGATAAAGTTAAAGGTGAGTTTTGTTGATGTTGACTGCCAGCTAATCGATGCTAACATGCTATGCTAATCGACGCTAACATGCTATTTACCGGCGGTGCTAAAGCAGACATGGCACAGAGATGTATGGATAACCTGCAGATGCATTTGCAACGATAGTCAACGAAATCACAAAGGTGAGTTTTGTTGATGTTGACTGCCAGCTAATCGATGCTAACATGCTACGCTAATCGATGCTAACATGCTATTTACCGGCGGTGCTAAAGCAGACATGGCACAGAGATGTATGGATAACCTGCAGATGCATTTGCAACAATAAAGTCAACGAAATCACAAAGGTGAGTTTTGTTGATTTTGACTGCCAGCTAATCGATGCTAACATGCTACGCTAATCGATGCTAACATGCTATTTACCGGCGGTGCTAAAGCAGACATGGCACAGAGATGTATGAATAACCTGCAGATGCATTTGCAACAATAAAGTCAACGAAATCACAAAGGTGAGTTTTGTTGATTTTGACTGCCAGCTAATCGATGCTAACATGCTATGCTAATCGATGCTAACATGCTATTTACCGGCGGTGCTAAAGCAGACATGGCACAGAGATGTATGGATAACCTGCAGATGCATTTGCAACGATAAAGTCACAGAAATCACAAAGGTGAGTTTTGTTGATGTTGACTGCCAGCTAATCGATGCTAACATGCTACGCTAATCGATGCTAACATGCTATTTACCGGCGGTTCTATAGCAGACATGGCACAGAGATGTATGGATAACCTGCAGATGCATTTGCAACGATAGTCAACGAAATCACAAAGGTGAGTTTTGTTGATGTTGACTGCCAGCTAATCGATGCTAACATGCTACGCTAATCGATGCTAGCATGCTATTTACCGGCGGTGCTAAAGCAGACATGGCACAGAGATGTATGGATAACCTGCAGATGCATTTGCAACAATAAAGTCAACGAAATCACAAAGGTGAGTTTTGTTGATGTTGACTGCCAGCTAATCGATGCTAACATGCTACGCTAATCGATGCTAACATGCTATTTACCGGCGGTGCTAAAGCAGACATGGCACAGAGATGTATGAATAACCTGCAGATGCATTTGCAACAATAAAGTCAACGAAATCACAAAGGTGAGTTTTGTTGATGTTAACTGCCAGCTAATCGATGCTAACATGCTATGCTAATCGATGCTAACATGCTATTTACCGGCGGTGCTAAAGCAGACATGGCACAGAGATGTATGGATAACCTGCAGATGCATTTGCAACGATAAAGTCAACGAAATCACAAAGGTGAGTTTTGTTGATGTTGACTGCCAGCTAATCGATGCTAACATGCTACGCTAATCGACGCTAACATGCTATTTACCGGCAGTGCTAAAGCAGACATGGCACAGAGATGTACGGATAACCTACAGATGCATTTGCAACAATAAAGTCAACGAAATCACAAAGGTGAGTTTTGTTGATGTTGACTGCCAGCTAATCGATGCTAACATGCTACGCTAATCGATGCTAACATGCTATTTACCGGCGGTGCTAAAGCAGACATGGCACAGAGATGTATGGATAACCTGCAGATGCATTTGCAACGATAAAGTCAACGAAATCACAAAGGTGAGTTTTGTTGAATTTGACTGCCAGCTAATCGATGCTAACATGCTACGCTAATCGATGCTAGCATGCTATTTACCGGCGGTGCTAAAGCAGACATGGCACAGAGATGTATGGATAACCTGCAGATGCATTTGCAACGATAAAGTCACAGAAATCACAAAGGTGAGTTTTGTTGATGTTGACTGCCAGCTAATCGATGCTAACATGCTATTTACCGGCGGTGCTAAAGCAGACATGGCACAGAGATGTATGGATAACCTGCAGATGCATTTGCAACAATAAAGTCAACAAAATCACAAAGGTGAGTTTTGTTGATTTTGACTGCCAGCTAATCGATGCTAACATGCTACGCTAATCGACGCTAACATGCTATTTACCGGCGGTGCTAAAGCAGACATGGCACAGAGATGTATGGATAACCTGCAGATGCATTTGCAACGATAAAGTCAACGAAATCACAAAGGTGAGTTTTGTTGATGTTGACTGCCAGCTAATCGATGCTAACATGCTACGCTAATCGATGCTAACATGCTATTTACCGGCGGTGCTAAAGCAGACATGGCACAGAGATGTATGGATAACCTGCAGATGCATTTGCAACTATATTACGTTTCCTTTCCACCCACATTTAATGCGAAACAAACACTTACCAATCGACGGATTTAAGTTGCTCCAGTGTCAAAAGATGCGAAAGTCCTGATCGTTTGGTCCGCACATTTTACCGGCGATCCTAACGCAGCTATTCGGCCATGCTATGGCTATGAATAGCGTCAATAGCATCAGTTTCTTCTTCAATATTTTCATACTCCAACCATCTGTTTCAATACATGCGTAATCTGTTGAATCGCTTAAGTCGCTGAAATCCGAGTTTGAATCCGAGCTAATGTCGCTATATCTTGCTGTGGTATCCGCCATTGTTTGTTTACATTAGCAGCACTGTGTGACGTCACAGGGAAATGGATAGTGGCATCGCAAATAGCGAAAATTAAGCACTTTAAAGCTTTTTTTAGGGATATTCGGAGACCGGTAAAATTTTGAAAAAAACTTCAAAAAAATACAACAAGCCACTGGGAACTGATTTGAATTGTTTTCAACCCTTTTGAAATTGTGATAATGTTCCCCTTTGATCATCGTCGCTCGGTCAGCCAAGTCTTACCGAATATGCTGGTCATCAGGCGCTGCACTTTGGAGTTGACTCCCCCGGTGCGGTAGAGGCCCAGAGTGGTGAGGCCTGCACATGAAGACACCTTTCAACACACCGTCGCCTTGGTCCGCGTCACCGAGAAACGAGGCCTACCTCTGCTTTCCACCAGCTCGATGCAGTTCCTTACGAAGCTGAAGCCGGTCTCGTTGAGAAAAGCTGCGAAAGGACAAACATTCGTCACGCAAAAACCGATGTCCAGGTGGACGCCTTCGGTGTGGGTTTCAAGAGGTTTCTTACTCTCTTCCTTCTTGCTGAGTAACGATGGCAGAGTGTAGATCTGGGGAACATGAAGTCATTGTGAAAATACAGTGGGACCTCGATTTACGAATCCCTATATTTGAGAACTTTCACTCTATGTTTATATACATATATGTATTTACATATACAAATATAGATAAATATATACATATATACTAAAAAAAAAATCCCCCGACGAGCAGGGAAACCTGCGAAACAGGCTTGTATGGATGATATAGCCTCTTGTGTTTTTTCCTGACCTAAAGTATACATACTAGGGATGCACCGATTAATCGGTAACCGAATATATTCGGCCGAATATGGCAAAAAAAAGCCACATTCGGCCTTCGGTGGAATGAGTTAAAAACAAGGCCGAATAGTGGCGTGTGACGCAATTTTTGGACGCGGTGACGCAATCAACCAACGTGCAGTGACGTTGGGATATGTTGTGTACCTGTATAAGTGTATGAGGTTACAAGCACACACTTATTGAGATTTACTTGAGCCTTCTGTTTACATTATTAGCCTGTTGTGTAGGCTACCTGTATAAGTGTATGAGGTTACATGCACACACTTATTGAGATTTACTTGAGCCTTCTGTTTACATTATTAGCCTGTTGTGTAGGCTACCTGTATAAGTGTATGAGGTTACAAGCACACACTTAATTGAGATTTAGTGGGGCCTCTGTTTACATTATTAGCCTGTTGTGTAGGCTACCTGTATAAGTGTATGAGGTTACAAGCACACACTTATTGAGATTTACTTGAGCCTTCTGTTTACATTATTAGCATATCTACTGTGGCTAAGCAGACTTTTGCCAAAAGGACAATAATTCATTTGTTGTGGGTTTATCCACTTTAATGCACTTTATTATTTTTTTTTGGAATGCATGTTTTGTTTGAAGGCCTAATATAAATGAAAAACTTTGTGCTTTTTTTGAAAAGCAAAGGCTACTGGAATATTTAAAAAATGTCAATATTCAATAAAAAATTACTTTATTTGAAAAACATGTCAAAATATTTATTGTAGGCTATTTATGCAATATAAAAAAAATGGTGAAAAACTGCATTCATTATTCGGTATTCGGCCTTCGGCCAAGCGTTTAAATTTTATTCAGCTTCGGCTTCGGCCACAAATTTTCATTTCGGTGCATCCCTAATATATATATATATACTTATCTATATACATATGTATATAAGTATATATGTATATGTGTGTATATATATTACTGTATATATTTGTGTGTGTGCGTATATATGTACAGTATGTATATGTGAATTGTGAAGTGAATTATATTTATATAGCGCTTTTCTCTAGTGACTCAAAGCGCTTTACATAGTGAAACCCAATATCTAAGTTACATTTAAACCAGTGTGGGTGGCACTGGGAGCAGGTGGGTAAAGTGTCTTGCCCAAGGACACAACGGCAGTGACTAGGATGGCGGAAGCGGGAATCGAACCTGCAACCCTCAAGTTGCTGGCACGGCCGCTCTACCAACCGAGCTATGCCGCCCCATATATGTATATATATATATATAGGTATATGTGTGTGTATATATACAGTATATATATATGTGTGTTTGTATATATATACATTATATGTATATATAGACAGTATATATAAATATACACACATACATTCATACAAATAGACTCAAAAACTCCTTTGTCCCACACGCCATTAGACTGTACAACTCCTCCCTGGGGAGGGGGGGGGGTACTAGGTTGACAGGGGATGAAAAACAATAACAGTGCAATAGGTTTTCATAACATGGTCACTACTGCCTAGTTCAGGGGTCGGGAACCTTTTTGGCTGAAGCCAAATATTTTAAAATGTATTTCTGTAAGAGCCATATAATATTTTTTGTAATCAAACTGTTATTCTGCAGCTAACTGTGGAGGGGGGCGTGGCCTGCGGGCCTGCATCGAAGCAGGGTGTTGCCAGGATCGGCCTGGAAATCAGCGACAGGTGCGTAGATGGCCCATCTGGGCCTTGTTATCTAATCACCTGTCGCTCGGTTATAAGCAGCAGCCAGGGAGGAGAGACGGGGTTATTGTGTTAAGCAATGTCAGCTCAGATTTATCTGAGAGCCAGATGCAGTCATCAAAAGAGCCACATCTGGCTCTAGAGCCATAGGTTCCCTACCCCTGGCCTAGTTTCTCTTGTTATATTCTTATTTTACTGTTATATTTTTATTCCCATTGTTGCTTTCTATTTTTATTCTTATTGTAATATTTCTCTATTTTGTTTCCATTTAAACCCCCATTATTTACTTTTTTTAAATTGATCTCAACTCTGTACACTGCTGCTGGAATTTTTATTTTCCTGAAGGAATCAATAAAGTACTATCTATCTATCTACATACATACACATATATATATACACATACACACACACATATATAGATATACATATATATATATACATACATATATACACACATATATATGTGCATGTATATGTGTGTATATATATATGTATGTTCCCTCCGGGTACTCCGGCTTCCTCCCACTTCCAAAGACATGCACCTGGGGATAGGTTGATTGGCAACACTAAATGGTCCCTAGTGTGTGAATGTTGTCTGTCTATCTGTGTTGGCCCTGCGATGAGGTGGCGACTTGTCCAGGGTGTACCCCGCCTTCCGCCCGATTGTAGCTGAGATAGGCGCCAGCGCCCCCCGCGACCCCAAAAGGGAATAAGCGGTAGAAAATGGATGGATGGATGTATATATATCTTGATTGGATTATCAAGAGAATAGTGTATATGTGTATATATATATATATACATATATATATATATATATATACACACACACATATATATATATATATATATATATATATAGACACACACATACATATACTGTATATTACAGTGCAAAAAGTAGATTTTTTTTTAAATGTGATTTTTTCCAGCTGACTGTTGACACTGCAAGTGGAATGTGATCTTTATCAGACTCCATTGTAAACATGCACGGGGCCCCTATGTGGCCTCAACCTCACTTACATGCGCAGTTTGAAATGAACAAGCTGCTACAACTACAAAATAAAATAAAAGTCACCACAGCTTAAATGTTTTTGTTTTTTTTTACTTGAAAATAAAATAGCCATATAATTTATATGTATATATATATATATATATATATATATATATATATATATATATATATTAGGGGTGGGCAAATTAGTGCGTTAATTATGAGTTAACTCATCAATCTATTAACGCCGACAATTATTTTATCGCACATTTGCGTATGTTGTTTACATGCTTTTATTTTGTTAACGCCTTTTCGTAACAAGATGGCGTCGCCCGGCGTGGAGGGGCTCTTGGTAAAGATGGAACATTTGGCAAAAATAGCGGACAATTCTGCAAATGTCCTGGCTGGCTTACAGCGTGGTCACTCCGGGATCACTTACGACCGCCAGACAATTCTGGATGTGGATAGATCGGGCCGTTTTGGACTGAATGAGGCGTGCTTGCTAGAGCGGCTAGCTAGCATGGGAATACTTTGCCGTCTACATCCAGCGGCCTGTGAAGCAGCGGAGTATATGTGTTGTCTGTCTATTTATGAATAATGCAGACCAGGAGTGTTGGCTGAGTTCTTAACGTTTGCTTTCAGAGCGTGCATATCACAACATACAAGATGCCGTCATGGCGACACAACCTATACATGCTCCTCACTCCTGTTGCATGCTGGGTAGGGTAGTTCTTTATTTCCCTGGCTCATAACATCACAATATAGTACCATGTATATGATGCCTTCAGTTTATCAAAGCACCAAGCAAACAATCGGAAAATTCCCATCATATCAATTCCTAGATATGGTCATAATTATTTTAAGTGCACTACGCAGAATAAACACAACATTATTAATATTGCTACTACGGATAATTTGATAAAAAATTCCCTAAAACAGCCCACTACCTATAATATAGTTTTTTAAACATAAGATCCCTGATCAAAAAAATGTTTCTGCTGTTGCCTCAGAAATTGCCTGTTCAGATGTTATGATTGTGGCTCAGAGATTTGTATGTAGATTATATTTATTTTCCATAACAAACAGGATAACTTAAATACCCTGGCAGTGGCAATAAGCTTAAATGTTTGTATTTACATTTTTGGAGTTGATTTTCATCAAATATGCTATTTAACTGCTACTGTTTAACAAGGACTGATTTAAATTGTGTTTGCACAACAAATGTTTTGGCGCTTTTGTTCATGTGGGAGAATATTCCAATAAAGGTGCACTACACACTACTTTTGAATTCATTATTGGGCTTTGCGTATACAATGCAGTTAATCGCGATTAATCAGAGAAATAGTGCGATTAACTTGGATTAAAATTTTTAATCGTTGCCCAGCCCTAATATATATATATATATACATACATACATAGGGTAATGGGTTCTAATCTGTGCAGTACACTACTAGTCACTTGTCCTCGCGTCTGATTTTCTGTGTTTTTACGCCTTTTGACAGGTTTATTCCATTTTGCTAACTCAATACGAGTCCCAAAAAGATGTAAATGTTTATCATTGGAGCAACAATAAACTCAAGCCCTCTTACAGGTTCTTTGCCGTCCATGGCTTCCATCCACAGGCGCCTGTTGGCCTCAGACAGCGCTTGCAGGGTGAGGACGCCATGTCTGCAAGGACGGGACAAGAAGGTCGTCAAAATGTCGTTCGGCTCAACGCAAAAGGTATGCGCTGGGATGCCCGGGAACTCGCCTCTCCACCACCTCGATGTCGAAGCAGAAACGTTTGTCGATGGAGTCGGTCTTCCTTCGGACACACGACCGAAGCTTGAACATCTCCGGCGTCCCATTCAGGACGCCGTTCTTTAAACAAGACACATATAAGAGTTAGTACAGAACAGCCAGCAAGACAATGCTTAAAGACTTACTTAAAGCTGAGGTGTGCTGATACAACCTGTTCACTTACTACTCAGTTAATAAGTATTAGTGCGTGCTATGAAGCCATTGGCTTTGATGCCTACTACATGTACCATCTGCTTGTCAGTCCAGCATCATGTTGACTAGTTTATACACCCCTAGCATTCTATGTGTCATACTTCATCATTTCGCGATATTGCCATATTTTTGCTGAAAGGATTTAGTAGAGAACATCGACAGTAAAGTTCGCAACTTTTGGTCGCTAACAGAAAAGCCTTGTCTTTACCGGAAGTCGCAGACGATGACGTCACCCGTGTGATGGCTCCTCCCATCCTCACATTGTTTTTAATGGGAGTCTCCAACAAAAAGAGCTATTCGGACCGAGAAAACGTCAATTTCCCCATTAATTTGAGCGAGGATGAAAGATTCGTGTTTGAGGATATTGATAGCAACGGACTAGGAAAAAAAAAAAAAATAATAAAAATCTAGTAAAAAAAAAAAAAGCGATTGCATTGGGACGGATTCAGATGTTTTTAGACACATTTACTAGGATAATTCTGGGAAATCCCTTATCTTTCTATTGTGTTGCTAGTGTTTTAGTGAGTTTAATAGTACCTGATAGTCGGTGGGGAGTGCTCAGAGAGTATGGTGTATCGGACTGTCTTATTGTGGCGGTCCTCTCCCTGTATGATCAGTGTCAGAACTTGGTCCGCATTGCCGGCAGTAAGTCGAACACATTTCCAGTGAGGGTTGGACTCCGCCAAGGCTGTCCTTTGTCATCGATTCTGTTCATAACTTTTATGGACAGAATTTCTAGACGCAGTCAAGGCGTTGAGGGGTTCCGGTTTGGTGACCGCAGGATTAGGTCTCTGCTTTTTGCAGATGATGTGGTCCGGTTGGCTTCATCTGACCGGGATCTTCAGCTCTCACTGGATCAGTTCGCAGCCGAGTGTGAAGCGGCCAGAATGAGAATCAGCACCTCCAAGTCCCAGTCCATGGTCCTCGCCCGGAAAAGGGTGGAATGCCATTTCCGGGTTGGGGAGGAGACCCTGCCCCAAGTGGAGGAGTTCAAGTACCTAGGAGTCTTGTTCACGAGTGAGGGAAGAGAGGATGGTGAGATCGACAGGCGGATCGGTGCGGCGTCTTCAGTAATGCGGACGTTGTACCGATCCGTTGTGGTGAAGAAGGAGCTGAGCCGGAAGGCAAAGCTCTCAATTTACCGATCGATCTACATTCCCATCCTCACCTATGGTCATGAGCTTTGGGTCATGACCGAAAGGATAAGATCACGGGTACAAGCGGCCCAAATGAGTTTGGGTCTCTCCCTTAGAGATAGGCTGAGAAGCTCTGCCATCCGGGAGGAACTCAAAGTAAAGCCGCTGCTCCTCCACATGGAGAGGAGCCAGATGAGGTGGTTCGGGCATCTGGTCAGGATGCCACCCGAACGCCTCCCTAGGGAGGTGTTTAGGGCACTTCCAACCGGTAGGAAGACCCAGGACACGTTGGGAAGACTATGCTCCACAAACCACGTTAAACCCAGATTCCGATCTAACAAAGGTCTTAACTTATTCTCTTTCTATGCCACATCAATGTGGAATGCACTCCCAACAGGTATAAAAGTAAGTGCATCTCTATATTCCTTCAAAAGCGCTCTAAAACAACACCTCCAGGCAACTTCAACACTTTACTAATACCCTCCTCCATTCACATCCCATCTCCCCGGATTATAAACAACTCAAATGTACTTCTAATGTATATACTTGTTCTTATGCTATGTGAACTCACTATGTTCTCTGCTGGCTGTACATATCCTACTAAGTCACACCTACACTGTTTCAATGTCCACATTTCTCTGTTGATGCAATTGTTGATGACTGAAGTACTGATATCAACCAAAGCTCCTTATCCCACCCCCCGGATTGTAAATAATGTAAATAATTCAATGTATATACTATGATGATTAACTTGTGTGATGACTGTATTATGTTGATAGTATATATTTGTACCATGAATTGATTAACGTGGACCCCGACTTAAACAAGTTGAAAAACTTATTCGGGTGTTACCATTTAGTGGTCAATTGTACGGAATATGTACTGTGGGGCGGCATAGCTCGGTTGGTAGAGTGGCCGTGCCAGCAACTTGAGGGTTGCAGGTTCGATTCCCGCTTGTGCCATCCTAGTTACTGCCGTTGCGTCCTTGGGCAAGACACTTTACCCACCTGCTCCCAGTGCCACCCACACTGGTTTAAATGTAACTTAGATATTGGGTTTCACTATGTAAAGCGCTTTGAGTCACTTGAGAAAAAGCGCTATATAAATATAATTCACAATAAATATAATTCACACTGTACTGTGCAATCTACGCCTCGGGATCCCCCGGGAAGAGCTAGACGAAGTGGCTGGGGAGAGGGAAGTCTGGGTTTCCCTGCTTAGGCTGTTGCCCCCGCGACCCGACCTCGGATAAGCGGAAGATGATGGATGGATGACTGTATTATGCTGATAGTATATATTTGTACCATGAATTGATGAAGGTGGACCCCGACTTAAACAAGTTGAAAAACTTATTGGGGTGTTACCATTTAGTGGTCAATTGTACGGAATATGTACTGAACTGTGCAATCTACTAATAAAAGTATCAATCAATCCATCAAAAAAAAAAAATCATTGATATGTAAACTATCAGACTGCGTGGTCGCTAGTAGTGACTTTCAGTAGGTCTTTAAACTGTCAAGCGGAGGTTACATCCAATACACCGTTGTGGGATGTATTAAAAATGGGTGAAAAAGTAAATCATGTGACCTTTAAAAGAAAAAAACATGTCACCTGTCGGCCCGAGGGTCGGGCCTCGGTGTTGCTCATGGTGAACATCTTAGAACTCTTCTCGTACGTACAGTAGTATCTGGTCCACACGCTGCCCAGCGGACCTGGACAACACGGCGGTTGGCGTGCACAATCACAAGCCACAAGTCAGGAAGTCAAGTCATTTTCCTGGAAGAGGTTGGCACTCACGTTTCTCCTGTATGCACAGGTATCCCTCCATGGTGAAGCAGCTCGGGGCCTTGAAGTCCTCCTCGGCGGACCGGATCCTCTTCATCAGTCTCTCCACTTCGGCGCGCGTGCTTTCAAAGTTGTTGCGGGCCTTGGGAGGGGCACAAAAAGCGGGTAAAGTCGCTGTCAACTTCGGCAAAAAGTGTCATGTGATTGGAGCAATGGTGACGGATAACGCAACTGGAGGCGGGGTTTATGGTTCTATGAAGACCATAAACCCTGCCTATTTTTTTCCTTTCTTTTTGTAATCCAAGGAAACAATAAGTGTCAGTTATACGACAAGATGTAGATAATATTAATTGAATCTACACAAATATTGGTGGGAATGTGTCTGAAATATTAGCTATAATTATATTTTTTTAAATTGTTGTGAACATTCAACAAGGTGGTGCCAAACATCCATGCAGTGACATCACTGTTTGCTATTTCTCCACACCGAAAATAAAAAGTGTAGCATTTTAACATTATACAAAAAAAATAATACAGAAATAAGAACAATAAAATGCATTTTAAAAAGTATAAATAAAACTGCAATAAAATTAGCACATAAATAAAAATGTTAGTGCAAAATTGTTGTGTGTATGCCAAAACAATGAATTTAAACCAAAAATATATAGTAAAAAAACAACATATATATATATACATACACGCACATATATATATATATATATATATATATATACATAGATATGTATATGTATAAACATATATATACATGTTTTTTTACAAAACCAAAACTATTACGCTTAAGAAAAATAAAGCTGGGAAGTGAATGAAAAAAAAAAAAAAAAATGAATAAAATAAAAAAATTATAGTAAAAAACATATATATATATATATATACATACACATATATATGTGTATATATACACATATATATCTGTATATATATAAATATATATACATATGTATGTGTATATAAATACATATATATGTATATACATATGTTGTTTTTACTCTAGTTTTTGAATATATATATACACACATACACATATATAAATATATACACGTACACATATATATACATACATATATATCGGTTATTACTATAATTTTTGAATATATATATACACACATGTATATACACACACATACACAAATATATATATATATATATATATGTATATATGTATTTATTTTATCTTTTTTTTTGAGGCACATGCATTTAGCGTCTGCAATAGCCCACTGGCAACTTATCTAGAAAATGATTTAGAGGGAAAGGATTTACTTTTATTTATTTTATTTCTTTATTTAAAAAAAATTCTGTGTATAAATATTCATATATATATATATATATTTTTTTTTCCTTACTGTTAGCATGCTAGAATTAGCATGCCAACTTTTTCAGCCAGTTTTGCAAGTGCTAGAATGCTAAACATTTACATGCCAACAGTTAGCATCTATCAAATAACAAGGCATACGACACTGTGAGGTTTTCAGTAGCAAAACTGGCTAAAAAAGTTGACACGCTAATTTTTGCATGCTAACAGTAAAAAAAATAAAAAATAAATAAAAAAAATAATTGAATTTTTATTTTATTTTTTTAAATAAAAACAATATATAAATAAAAGTACATCCTTTAACTCTAAATAATTTTCTAGATCAGTTGCCAGTCAGGTGGGACGCACGTGCCAAGTGGGGAGTTGCAGACGCCTCAAAACCGTCCCACAACTGGACGGGGACGGCGTGGCTCGGTTGGGAGAGTGGCCGTGCCAGCAACCTGAGGGTTCCTGGTTCGATCCCCACCTTCTACCAACCTAGACACTTCACCCTTGGTCCTGACGGGTGGTGATTAGGGCCTTGCATGGCAGCACCCGCCATCAGTGTGTGAATGGGTGAATGTGGAAATAGTGTCAAAGCGCTTTGAATACCTTGAAGGTAGAAAAGCGCGATGCAAGTAAAACCCATTTAACTGGGAATCGGTTCTCATCGTTCGCTTAAGGGAGCCGTTCAAAAGACTGGATTCGTTCGCGAAGGCCACATCTCCACACGCTGACTCACATTCTGCAGGTTGAACTGCAGCTGCTGCTTGTAGGGCTCAAACTCGCTGGCCAGCTCGTAGCCTTCGTGGTAGAACGTCAGCAAGCCTTGCAGGAAGGCCAACAACTGGAAAGATAATGAGACCATTAACCACAACAATCCTGACTTGTTTGGGGTCGCTGTCCTTGTTTACGTTACAACAAAGACTTGCTGTCCCGGTCCAGGGGAAGAGATCTCCACACAGGAAGTGTTGCTACCGAAACAGGAAGTGGCCTGCGCTGATATGTATCATTGAGGCATGTTTATCGCCAGCGGGGACAGTTGTCTTCTGGCTTGTGATGGCCCGAGCATGTTCACACGCTGCACAACACCGCGACCTTTTGCAGCCTTCTCGTCTCCGCGTCATCGCTCCAGGAGATAAAAGGAGCTCTAATTGTTCCCCCGAGTCGGACGTCAAGTTTGTGGCATGTTTTTTTTTTCACGCTACGTTCACTGTCAGTACTGTAAACAAACGCTTGAAGAACTGATCCTTTTGGACGACTGTGTCCAACTGTCCAATAGAACGTTTGTGCTTTTCTATCCATCTAGTTTTTAGCTTTCCACTTCCCGGGTCAGAGAGGAAGATGAACAGATGATTGATTGATTGAAACTTTTATTAGTAGATTGCACAGTACATCTTCTATTCCCCCCCCCCCCTTGTTTACCTGTATCTCATCTTTTTTTGTAAGGGGCGCTGGAAGCCGGCAGACCCGTCAGCGATCCTGTTCTGTCTCCCTGTAATGTTTGTCTGATCTTGAATGGGATTGTGCTGAAAATTGTAATTTTCCTGGAACTCTCCTGACGGAATGAATAAAGTACTATCTAATGTTCCGTACAATTGACCACTAAATGGAAACACCCGAACAAATTTTTCAACTTAAGTTAATCAATTCATGGTAATTGATGCCATTATGGTTTGTATGGAAATTAAAAAGGTGAAATTTAACTTGAGCATTTGCGCCTTTATCCAGATCTTCAACAAATTTACGGCTATAATAGTGTAATTCTGTTGACTGTATGTGTCGTCCTGTTTGTTGTAGGGATGTGAAGTGAAGTGAATTATATTTATATAGCGCTTTTCTCTAGTGACTCAAAGCACTTTACATAGTGAAACCCAATATCTAAGTTACATTTAAACCAGTGTGGGTGGCACTGGGATCAGGTGGGTAAAAGTGTCTTGCCCAAGGACACAACGGCAGTGAGTAGGATGGCGGAAGCGGGAATCGAACCTGCAACCCTCAAGTTGCTGGCACAGTCGCTCTACCAACCGAGCTATGCCGCCCCATTTCGGATGCACCGAAAATGAAAATTTGTGGCCGAAGCCGAATAAAATTTAAACGCTTGGCCGAAGGCCGAATACCGAATAATGAATGCAGTTTTTCACAATTTTTTTTAGATTGCATAAGGGACGGCGTGGCGCAGTGGGAGAGTGGCCGTGAGCAACCCGAGGGTCCCTGGTTCAATCCCCACCTCGTACCAACCTCGTCACGTCCGTTGTGTCCCGAGCAAGACACTTCACCCTTGCTCCTGATGGTTCGTGGTTAGCGCCTTGCATGGCAGCTCCCTCCATCAGTGTGTGAATGTGGAAGTAGTGTCAAAGCGCTTTGAGTACCTTGAAGGTAGAAAAGCGCTATACAAGTACAACCCATTTATCATTTATAAATAGCCTAAAATAAATATTTAGACATGTTTTTCAAATAAAGTTTTTTTTTTATTGAATATTGACATTTTTTTAATATTCCAGTAGCCTTTGCTTTTCAAAAAAAGCTCAAAGTTTTTCATTTATATTAGGCCTTCAAACAAAACATGCATTCCAAAAAATAAAATAAAGTGCATTAAAGTGGATAAACCCACAACAAATGAATTATTGTCCTTTTGGCAAAAGTCTGCTTAGCCACAGTAGATATGCTAATAATGTAAACAGAAGGCCCCACTAAATCTCAATAAGTGTGTGCTTGTAACCTCATACACTTATACAGGTAGCCTACACAACAGGCTAATAATGTAAACAGAAGGCTCAAGTAAATCTCAATAAGTGTGTGCATGTAACCTCATACACTTATACAGGTAGCCTACACAACAGGCTAATAATGTAAACAGAGGCCCCACTAAATCTCAATAAGTGTGTGCTTGTAACCTCATACACTTATACAGGTACACAACATTGTAACCTCATACACTTATACAGGTACACAACATTGTAACCTCATACACTTATACAGGTACACAACATATCCCAACGTCACCGCCTCAAAAAATTGCGTCACACGCCACTATTCGGCCTTGTTTTTAACTCATTCCACCGAAGGCCGAATGTGGCTTTTTTTGCCATATTCGGCCGAATATATTCGGTTACCGATTAATCGGTGCATCCCTAGTTTGTTGCATTTAAAATTATTACCTGCGTGTGTGTGTCTGTGTGTGTGTGTTTTGATTGATTGATTGATTGAAACTTGTATTAGTAGATTGCATATTCCGTACAATTGACCACTAAATCGTAACACCCGAACAAATTTTTCAACTTAAGTCGGTCCACGTTAATCAATTCATGGTAATTGATGATATTATGGTTTGTATGGAAATTAAAAAGGTGAAATTTAACTATAGCATTTGCGCCTTTATCCAGATCTTCAACAAATTTACGGCTATAATAGTGTAATTCTGTTCACTGTATGTGTCGTCCTGTTTGTTGTAGGGATAAACCGAAATGAAAATTTGTGGCCGAAGCTGAATAAAACTTAAACGCTTGGCCGAAGGCCGAATACCGAATAATGAATGCAGTTTTTCACAATTTTTTAAATATTGCATAAATATTACCTGTGTGTGTGTGTCTGTGTGTGTGTGTTTTGATTGATTGATTGATTGAAACTTGTATTAAATGGTAAATGGGTTGTACTTGTATAGCGCTTTTCTACCTTCAAGGTACTCAAAGCGCTTTGACACTACTTCCACATTCACCCATTGCATATTCCCTACAATTGACCACTAAATGGTAACACCTGAATAAGTTTTTCATCTTGTTTAAGTCAGGGTCCACGTTAATCAATTCACACACACGTGTGTTTGTGTGTGTGTTCTGGCAATGCTGACTTAATGGGGACATCGCTCTGTTTACACTGTCAGCTTTGGGGGACTTCTGACGGTATGGGGACACAAAAACAGGTCCCCTAAAGGGAAACCTTTTCATGTAATTCTATTCAATTCAATTTAATTCAATTCAATTCAATTCAATTTTATTTAATTAAGATTGGTTGGTAGAGTGGCCGTGCCAGCAACTTGAGAGTTCCAGGTTCGATACCCGTTCTGCCATCTTGTGTTCTTGGGCAAGACACTTTACCCACCTGCTCCCAGTGGCACCCACACTGCTTTAAATGTAACTTACATATTGGGTTTCGCTATTGGGGCGGCATAGCTCAGTTGGTAGAGTGGCTGTGCCAGCAACTTGAGGGTTGCAGGTTCGATTCCCGCTTCCGCCATCCTAGTCACTGCTGTTGTGTCCTTGGGCAAGACACTTTACCCACCTGCTCTCAGTGCCACCCACACTGCTTTAAATGTAACTTAGATATTGGGTTTCACTATGTAAAGCGCTTTGAGTCACTCGAGAAAAGCGCTATATAAATATAATTCACTTCACAATTCACTTCACTATGTAAAATCGCTTTGAATCACTAGAGAAAAGCGCTATATAAATATAATTCACTTCACTATATAAAAGAAGACAGCCTGCCGTTTCCTTTAACTTGGACACACACATTTATACCTTTGGCCATTAAAAGAACGTCTTTTCCAGGCGTTATCTCACCTTCTGAGTAGCCTCTGATTTAGTAATGTTTTTAAAAAATTTTAAAATTGTTACGGCGCACGCGCAGTCTGCGTCTCCTTCCTCTGCGGGATCACCCGATGGATCCGCTGACGCTGAGCGCAGCACACCCACGTAGCGACAAGCCTGCACTCAATTGCCAATCTGCACACCTGGTATTGATGAGGACGAGCTGGATAAAAAGACCAGTTGACCCAAGGATCGGCGTGGGAACTTAGTTCTCTAATGGTGTACCGAAAGCGAAGCTGTTTGCTCTATCCTTGTTTCCTCTCCGATGTTTGATTTGTCCCTTGTCTTCTCCCGTGTTTTTTCAGCAGTCTTTTCCTTCCGTTGCCCTGGATCTCGACTGCCTCCCTCGTTCCTCGACTCCTAGCTCGCCCCTGGACTCTGACGCCTCTCTCGCACCCCTGATCACCTGCCTGCCCAGGCTTGGACTGATTTTTTCATTGTATTTCATTTTTTTCTCCCACTTCCCCCACTTGTTTACCTGTATCTCACCTTTTTTGTAAGGGGCGCCAGGAGTTGGCAGACCTGTCAGCGATCCTGTTCTGTCTCCCTGTGATGTTTGTCTGATCTTGAATGGGATTAATAAAGTACGTCTGTCTGATTCTAACCACTGTTCCACCGTGCTGCCCATATAAGTGAAGTGAAGTGAAGTGAATTATGTTTATATAGCGCTTTTCTCAAGTGACTCAAAGCGCTTTACATAGTGAAACCCAATATCCAAGTTACATTTAAAGCAGTGTGGGTGTCACTGGGAGCAGGTGGGTAAAGTGTCTTGCCCAAGGACACAACAGCAGTGACTAGGATGGCACAAGCGGGAATCGAACCTGCAACCCTCAAGTTGCTGGCACGGCCACTCTACCAACCGAGCTATGCCGCCCCCTATATAAATAGATTACAGTACAGATAAATATATTGCACTTTTGCATAAGCATTTGTGGATGTATGTTATATTGTCTTTATATTCCAGCGAGTTATGTCATGTGTTGCCTTCATTATAAGACTTAGCGTACTTCCTTGAATGGCCGCCGGGTATATAGTATGTGCCTGCCTAGAATTACTGCCGGGTCAAACTCGTTTCGCAAAATAATTAGCGCATGCTTAGCATTACCGTCGGCTCTGGATTAACGCCGGGTCAAACTCGTTTAGCAAAAAATAGTATTTTTATTAGTGCATGTCTAGAATTTCCACCGGGTCAAACGCGTCACGTCACGAGTGACACTTCACCTGTCATCATTTTCAAAATGGAGGAGGCTGATTTCAATATTTTGAAATCGCATAAAGGGAAGAAGATTAAGTGCTATTCAGTAGGATTTAAGGTCCAAGCTATTAAATATGCTAAAAAGATCAGTAAGCAGCTATGTTTTATTAATATACCGTAGCTGCGTGTGTCAAATATGAGTCATTAAATGACTCCCGCCTCCGGGTGCTAGAGGGCGCTAGTGATCCTTCTTGCGACTACCCGGCTGCAGAAGAAGTGAAGTGAATTATATTTATATAGCGCTTTTCTCTAGTGACTCAAAACGCTTTACATGGTGAAACCCAATATCTAAGTTACATTTAAAGCAGTGTGGGTGGCACTGGGAGCAGGTGGGTAAAGTGTCTTGCCCAAGGACACAACGGCAGTGACTAGGAGGGCGGAAGCGGGAATCGAACCTGCAACCCCCAAGTTGCTGGCACGGCCGCTCTACCAACCGAGCTATATACACGCTTGCTGCTTGTTGAAAGTGACAACAAGCAGCAAGCGTGAGTTAATTTTTTTCCTCTTGTTTGCACTTTTAACATGGAGGATTACATATCTAAAATAAAATTATTTTACTGTTATATTGTTATTCCCATTGTTTTTATTCTTTTTTTAAACCCCCATTATTTACTTTTTACTTTTTTCTTTAAATTGATCTCAACTCTGTACACTGCTGCTGGAATTTGAATTTTCCTGAAGGAACTCTCCTGAAGGAATCAATAAAGTACTATCTATCTATCTAAAACAGTTTTCTAAACTGGACTTTCAATCGAAGCAGGAGGTAATAAAGGAAGATCTCCATCGAGACTTTTAAAACTGATAAACAACTGATATAAACAAGTTATGGATGCTTTTGATCAGAAGGAGCTGCGCATAGATTTCATTTATAAGTAAAGGTAAGACCATAATAACAATTTTTTTAGTAAATGTGCTTTTCATGATGGTATCCTTACATCACACTCAAATTTATAAGCGCAGGCCTAAATTTACCGCATGCCTTTGGTAAGCGCCAGAGTGAGAAGAGGTTTTAAATTAATTAGCGCCCCGGCAGCAATTCAAGGAAATACGGTAGATACAGCTTTTGATTTTTTGCGGCTCCACACAGATTTGTTTTGTGTATTTTTGGTCCAATATGGCTCTTTCAAAGTTTTTGAACGACTGCAACACCCAAGAACAGAACAGCTATACGACATTTTCTGATCAAACTCTACACTCACAATCACGTGCTCCACCATCCTGTGGAATAAACCGCCAAGAAGGAAAAAAACGGATGTGACGTCATATGCATTTTGTATCTGCTGATGTAGGAGTGAAAAAATTAAATAAATAAAAAAAAGAGGCCGATACCGATGCACGTGAAAATGCCAAATATTGGTGCCCAGACGATAACTAGTGGATCTATAGTGTGTGTGAGTCCTCACCGGCTCCACAAACTCAAACTTCTTCCTCTCCTGCACCTCTTGGATCTTGAAGACATACTGCAGTGAAGCGTCGTAGAACACCTGCCGGTCTTTGCTCATCTGCGAGTCGGCCTGCAACGACATCCCACTTAGCGCTGTGTGTGTTAGGAAGTGTGTGTGTGTGTGTGTGTGTGTGTGTGTGTGTGTGTGTGTGTGTGTGTGACCAATCCAATCCAATCCACTCTGTTTATATAGCATATTTCAAAAAACAATAGAAGTTTCACAGAGTGCTGCACAAAAGTTGAGACATGCAAACTAGAAGAGTCGGTAATATAACATATTTAACTATAAAATACACATAAAATACATCAGACAAAATAAAGTAGACTAAAATCACAAAACTCCCATGCTGGTTTAAAAAAGCCAAAGAGCAAAAATATGTGTTAAGACGTGATTTAAAACGTGTTAAAGAGGGAGCCGTCCAAATAGCAAGATGGATATTGTTCCAATACATGTATATATATGTGTATGTATATATACATGTATATACATATATATATATATATATATACGTATTTACATATATATGTATATACATATATATATACATATATATGTAAATACGTATATATATATGTGCATATATATAAATATATATATGTATATACATATATATACACATATATACATACATATATACCCATATTTATATGCACATATATACATACACATATACATACATATATATACATATATATTATATATATACACATATATCTCATATATATACATATATATGATATACATACATACACATATATACAAATATATACATACATACAATATCTATATATATATATATACTAAAAAAATAAATAAATATACATACACACACACACACATATATGTTTATATGTATGTATATATGAATACCGTTATTTTCAATGCGTCGTGTTTGGAGGAAGAAGAATACTGAGTTGCATCCCAAGAACACCACACCTACTGTGAAGCATGGGGGTGGAAACATCATGCTTTGGGGCTGTTTTGCTGCTAAGGGGACAGGACGACTGAATGAATGGGGCCATGTATCGTGAGATTTGGAGCCAAAACCTCCTTCCATCAGTGAGAGCTTTGAATGGTTGAGCAAATACTTATTTTCCACCATAATTTACAAATAAATTATTTGAAATTCCTACAATGTGAATTCCTGGATTTTTGTCCACATTCTGTCTCTCACAGTTGAAGTGTATTATGGACATCTGTGTTGCTGAATCTTTTGCAATTTGTTCAATGAATAATGGAGACGTCAAAGAAGAAAGCTGTAGGTGGGAAGCGGTGTATTGCGGCTGCCTTGAGCAACACAAACACAGCCGGTGTTTCATTGTTTACATTCCCGAAAGATGACAGTCAAGCTTTACTATGGAACAGAGCGGTCGAGCGAACGCGGTTGGATTGGACCACACACACAAAGTACAGTGTATTATGCAGCGATCATTTCGAAAGATCGTGTTTCGAAGAGGGTCCCTTGCGAAGGGCAGAGATGGGCATCGCCACCACCCGTCGACTGGTGCGGGACCGACCTTCAGGTTCTACAGGTACGACCATATAATCTCACTAAAACACTAGAAACACAATAAGCAGATAAGGGATTTTCCAGAATTATCCTAGTAAATTTGTCTAATAACATCTGAATCGCTCCCACTGCCCTCGTCTTTCTTTTTTTATTTTTTCTAGTCCTTCACTCTCACTTTCCTCATCCACAAATCTTTCATCCTCGCTCAAATTAATGGGGAAACCGTCGCTTTCTCGGTCCGAATCGCTCTCGCTGCTGGTGGCCTCGTCTTTTTTTTTTCTTTTTTCTAGTCATTCACTCTCACTTTCCTCATCCACGAATCTTTGATCCTCGCTGAAATTAATGGGGAAATCGTCGCTTTCTCGGTCCGAATCGCTCTCACTGCTGGTGGCCTCGTCTTTTTTTTTCTTTTTTCTAGTCCTCCACTCTCACTTTCCTCATCCACGAATCTTTGATCCTCGCTCAAATTAATGGGAAAATCGTCGCTTTCTCGGTCCGAATCGCTCTCACTGCTGGTGGCCTCGTCTTTTTTTTTCTTTTTTCTAGTCCTTCACTCTCACTTTCCTCATCCACGAATCTTTGATCCTCGCTCAAATTAATGGGGAAATCGTCGCTTTCTCGGTCCGAATCGCTCTCGCTGCTGGTGGCCTCGTCTTTTTTTTTCTTTTTTGTAGTCCTTCACTCTCACTTTCCTCATCCACAAATCTTTGATCCTCGCTCAAATTAATGGGGAAATCGTCGCTTTCTCGGTCCGAATCGCTCTCGCTGCTGCTGGCCTCGTCTTTTTTTTCCTTTTTTCTAGTCCTTCACTCTCACTTTCCTCATCCACGAATCTTTGATCCTCACTCAAATTAATGGGGAAATCGTCGCTTTCTCGGTCCGAATCGCTCTCGCTGCTGGTGGCCATGATTGTAAACAACGTGAGGATGTGAGGAGCTCCACAACCCGTGACGTCACGCGCACATCGTCTGCTACTTCCAGTACAGGCAAGGCTTTTTTATTAGCGACCAAAAAGTTGCAAACTTTATCTTCGATGTTCTTTACTAAATAATTTCAGCAAAAATATGGCAATATGGCGAAATGATCAAGTATGACACATAGAATGGACCTGCTATCCCCGTTTAAATAAGAACATCTCATTTCAGTAGGCCTTTAATGCCTACTAAGGCTTAACAACAAAGGGCCCCCGCCTAAACTAAAATCTTAAAAAAGAAAATAAATAAATGAAAATATTTTTTTGTCCTGTAAATTAAGCATGATGAGTTAGGCCCCACTTTTAACTCTTTTTCAAACGCTTATTGCAAATGCTTATTTACAGTAAGTCATTAATTTGACTTAGTCCAGGGGCCGGGAACCTTTTTGGCTAAGAGAGCCATGAAAGCCAAATATTTCAAAAAGTATTTCAGTGAGAGCCATATAATATTTTTTAACACTGAATACAACTAGGCCCTGCGATGAGTTAGCGTCTTGTCCAGGGTGTAATCCGCCTTCCGCCCGATTGTAGCTGAGATAGGCGCCGGCGCCCCCTGTAACCCCAAAAGGGAATAAGCGGTAGAAATAAATGGATGGATGGATGGATGAATACAACTAAATGCATGCATTTTTAAGTAAGACCTACATTTTTAGAGTATATTAAATCTCTTATTCCTTTTAATAACATTATTCTCAAGTTAACCACTAATAAATATAATATTTCTTACCATTAATGCAACATCTTGAACAGGTGCGATAGAAAACAGATGGTTGGATAAAAATGCATGAGAATCTTTTATAATTTCAATTTTATTTTTAACAATGTGATTACCAGCGAAATTATTAATTACTTATCGTGTTAAGCAATGTCAGCTAAGATTTATCTGAGAGCCAGGTGCAGTCATCAAAAGAGCAGCATCTGGCTCTAGAGCATGGGTGTCAAACTCTGGCCCGCGGGCCAAATTTGGCCCACCGTCTAATTTAATTTGGCCCTTGAGGCAATATCAAATTAACATTAGAGCTGGCCCGCCATTATTATAACACCGCATTCACCGCTAATACTCATACTTACCAACCCTCCTGATTTTCCCGGGAGACTCCCGAATTTCAGTACCCTTGCCGAAAATACCATTCTCCCGAATTTCTCTTGATTTCCACCCAAACAACAACATTGGGGACGTGCCTTAAAGGCACTGCATTCAACGTCCTCAACAACCTGTCGTCCCGTCCGCTTTTTCTCCATACAAACATTGTCACATACTATATGCGGACTTTACAAGCAAACAAGTGAATGCAAGGCATACTTGGTCAACCGCCATACAGGTCACATTGAGGGTGGCCGTATAAACAACTTTAACACTGTTACAAATATGCGCCATACTGTGAAACCACACCAAACAAGAATGACAACCACATTTAGGGAGAACATCTGTACCGTAACATAACAGAACAAATACCCAGAACCCCTTGCAGCACTAACTCTTCCGGGATGCCACAATATACACCAAACCCCGCCAAGTTAATGTTGATATTTACATCAGAAAGCTGCAAATAGGAAAGAGGCATTCAATTTTTATTTTTTTTTCATTTAATATACCATTGATATTTTTAAATTATCATTATTATTTTTATTATTTGAAAATCGATTTTGCATGTCACTTTAAAGTTATACAAGCCTTGCTTGTTCAATATTCAATGCAAAACTTGTTTGGGTCCCGATTAAAAGGTTCATTTGTTCAACCTTGCCCCGCGGCTTTGTTCAGTTTAAAATTTTGGCCCACTCTGTATTTGAGTTTGACACCCCTGCTCTAGAGACACAGGTTCCGTACCCCTGATTTAGTCTTTATCTTGTCTTAGTAAGTCAATATTTACTAAGTCAAAAATAATGACACATTTAGTACCTCAGGTAACTGTGTTTTGTTTTTACTTTCCGGAAAAAATATCGCGATATATATCGTGTATTGCCACTCAGCATACGGAGCGGAAAACACAGACAAAAATTGTAGGCTATTTCACGCGACGAAGCCGGCCTACTTCACCACAGTCGGTAGTCTATTGCCCCCCCACCAGGCAGCGATGAGACGGAGACGTGATGGTGCCGACAGGCCAAATTACACTGTTCCTTACACCCACCCAGCCCCCTTCCCCCTGGAGAGACACCACCTTAAAGGGGAACATTATCACAATTTCAAAAGGGTTAAAAAATATTAAAAATCAGTTCCCAGTGGCATGTTGTATTTTTTTTCTAAATGTTACCGGTCTCCGAATATCCCTAAAAAAAGCTTTAAAGTGCTTGATTTTCGCTATTTGCGATGCGACTATCGATTTCCCTGTGACGTCACACAGTGCTGCCAATGTAAACAAACAATGGCGAATACCACAGCGAGATATAGCGACATTAGCTCGGATTCAGACTCGGATTTCAGCGATTTAACAGATTCCGCATGTATTGAAACGGATGGTTGGAGTATGAAAGTATTGAAGAAGAAACTGAAGCTATTGAGCGAATAGCTATTGACGCTATTCATAGCCATAGCATGCCCGAATAGCTGCGTTAGCATCGCCGGTAAAATGTGCGGACCACACGATCAGGACTTTCGCATCTCGTGACACTGGAGCAACTTAAATCCGTCGATTGGTAAGTGTTTGTTTCGCAATAAATGTGGGTGGAAGGAATCGTAATATAGTTCCAAATGCATCTGCAGGTTGTCCATACATCTCTGTGCCATGTCTGCTTTAGCACCGCCGGTAAATAGCATGTTAGCATCGATTAGCTGGCAGTCAACATCAACAAAACTGATTTCTGTGACTTTATCGTTACAAATGCATCTGCAGGTTATCGATACATCTCTGTGCCATGTCTGCTTTAGAACCGCTGGTAAATAGCATGTTAGCATCGATTAGCGTAGCATGTTAGCATCAATTAGCTGACAGTCACGCCGCGACCAAATATGTCTGATTAGCACATAAGTCAACATCAACAAAACTCACCTTTGTGATTTCGTTGACTTTATTGTTGCAAATGCATCTGCAGGTTATCCATACATCTCTGTGCCATGTCTGCTTTAGAACCGCCGGTAAATAGCATGTTAGCATCGATTAGCTGGCAGTCAACATCAACAAAACTCACCTTTGTGATTTTTGTGACTTTATAGTTGCAAATGCATCTGCAGGTTATCCATACATCTCTGTGCCATGTCTGTCTTAGCACCGCCGGTAAATAGCATGATAGCGTCGATTAGCGTAGCATGTTAGCATCGATTAGCTGGCAGTCACGCCGCGACCAAATATGTCTGATTAGCACATAAGTCAACATCAACAAAACTCACCTTTGTGATTTCGTTGACTTTATCGTTGCAAATGCATCTGCAGGTTATCCATACATCTCTGTGCCATGTCTGTCATCTCCGGTAAAATGTGGAGACACTTTGGTACATTCAATGGGGGTCTGGCGGCAGACACTTTGGCATCTTCGGGCCAGTGGTGCAACTTGAATCCCTCCCTGTTAGTGTTGTTACACCCTCCGACAACACACCCACGAGGCATGATGTCTCGTAGGTTCCGAAAAATAGTCCAAAATAGGGAAAATAACAGAGCTGAGACCCGGTGTTTGTAATGTGTTGAAAATGAAAATGGTGGGTGTGTTACCTCGGCGACGTCACATTCTGACGTCATCCCCTCCAGAGCGATAAACGGAAAGGCGTTTAATTCGCCAAAATTCACCCAATTAGAGTTCGGAAATCGGTTAAAAAAATATATGGTGTTTTTTCTGCACCATCAAGGTATATATTGACGCTTACATAGGTCTGCTGATAATGTTCCCCTTTAACTAACACATTTTCTGGAGTTAAACACTGTGTCGGTTACCTCTTGCAGCTGTGACTCCTTCTTCTTGGGGGACAAGCTGAGGTGCTTGTCCAAGACTGAGTAGTACCTCTCCGTCTCCTTGTCAAACTGCTTCTTTCCCTCCTGTCGGAGACGGATGGACAACAATCACAACTAGGAACTAGTGACGTAATAAACAAGCGTGAGATATCGGCATTTTTGTGTGTGATGTTTTGTTTAAAAAAAAAAAAAATAAAGAAATTCAAGCTGCAAGCAGCGTTGGTCGGGCCCGCCTTTGGCTGCTGCCCCCACGACCCAAACCCGGATAAGCGGTAGAAGCATGGATAGTATGTGCTATTATTATAGGGTATTGTGTGTAGAATTTTGAGGACAAAAAATATTCAATTCCATTTCACATTGTCATTGTCTACTGTTAGCCATAAGTGTCCCAATACTTTTGCCTAGTTTTAGTCCTAAGTGTCCCAATACATTTGTCCAGTGGTAGTAGCCATCTTGAGACAACAGCAGCGCAGCAGTTGATCTTTGAAGGGTCTTAAAATCAAAACCGGAGCAGTAATCAAAACTTTTGCGATAACTTTTAATCAGAAGGGTTCAAACTCTCTCCTGTGCGAGTTTGAAGCCGAAACGACAAACGGGCTCAGAGGAGATAACGTTTGAAGAAAGGTGACGGGTTTTTACAAAACTTTTGTTTTGAAGGGGTAATTGCCAACTTCCTGTTGATTTTTGCTGAAGGATGTTAGTTATTAAAATGTAGGTCTAAGTGAGACCTACATAGAAGTTTTTGTTTCATGTCTCTCCAACATTCCTACTGGAAGTTACAGGCAGTTTTGTTTGTGTTTTCTTCCTAGGAGCAGTTTTTTCTGTGTTTTAGTCAAAAATTGCGTTAGAGCGCAATTTTGAGTTTTGGTTTTTTACTAGATCGCAATTTTTGCCAGTCCTGATGTGTGTGTCAAGTTTAGTGAGTTTTGAAGCATTTTGAGAGGGTCAAAATACGGCGCAAAGAGGCAAAAATTGCATTTTTTTAAGCAAATTTTGCTTTGAAGGAGTTTTTGCCAATTTTTTTTCGATTTTTGCCGTATAAAGTAAAATTATGAAATCTAGGTCTAAGTCAGTCCTACATAGAGGTGTTGGTTTCATGTCTCTACGACAGGGGTGCCCATTACGTCGATGGCGAGCTACCAGTCGACCGCGGGGGATGTGTCAGTCGATCTCCAGCCAGGCTTTTAAAAAAAATAGACCTAAAAATGAGTGATCATCAATCTTCACCAAGACGTCACTTAAATGACATTCACGGTACCGGAGGGTCTTGTGGGATGACGCTGGCTGCTGCAAGATCATTATTATGAAAATATGACCGAGAGGAAGGCGAGAAACACTTTTTATTTCAACAGACTCTCGCGCCGTACCTTCCGTCAAAACTCTAAAGGCCGACTGCACATTTCCTATCTTCACAATAAAAGCCCTGCTTCATGCTGCCTGCGCTAACTAAATACAGAGTCTCGGAAAACTGGCGTGCACAAGCGATCCCTCAGAAAGCTGGCGTGCACATCGCTTGTGCACGCCAGCTTTCCGAGACTCTTATTTTGTTAGCGCAGGCAGCATGAAGCAGGGCTTTTATTGTGAAGATAGGAACTGTGCAGTCGGCCTTTAGAGTTTTGACGGAAGGGACGGCGCGGAAGTCTGTTGAAATAAAAAGTGTTTCTCGCCTTCCTCTCTGTCATTTTTTCATAATAATGAACTGGCAGCAGCCAGCGTCATCTCACAAGACCCTCGGGTGCCGTGAATGTCAATCAAGCAAGCTACGGAATTTGCCGCCAATGTTTTTCTTGTAAAGTGTATGGAAGCTGGATGAATTAGATGCCAAAAACCAACCACTTTCATGTGGTATTGTACGGAAAGGACAACTTTTTTTCTCCTCCATTTGAAAATGTGGGCGTTATCATCATTACTGTCTGATTCCAATCAATGCAAGTCATCAGAATCAGGTAATACACCAACTTATATTCTTGTCTTCGTGAAAGAAAGACATCTATATGTGTTACACATGCTTGTATTATCATTAAACACATTTCACTTGTTTACAAAAATGTCTCTTTCATAAATAAAGAAATACAAATGATATATATAAATGAGGTAGATCCTCGCCTGCAGAAAAAGTGTGGGCACCCCTGCTCTACGACATTGCTAACGGAAGTTACAAGCAGTCTGTTATTTTTTTTCGTAGGGGGCGCTAGAGAGCATTTTTGAGGTTTTTTTTTTTTTATTAGATGGCAATTTTCGCCAGTTCTGATGAGTGTGTGAAATTTGGTGGGTTTTGAAGCATGGTGAGGGGGGGAAATTACAGTTCAAAGAGGCGGCGGAATAATAATAATAATAAAGAATAATAATAATAATAAAACGCACGAAATTCAATAGGTCCTTTGGCAATGTGGGAGTCCTCTTGCAATGGGCCATGCGGGCCCTAAAAAAAGAAAAAAGAAGGTTCCAGCTCCCAGCTAGCGTCAATATTTAGTTCATGCCGTTGAAACATGACTAATCAACACAATGCGGACGTGTTTGAGTGGAGTCCAGAGCAGCTGCAGCCTCGCACACTCCCGCCACATTCTACACTCACAGGAGCGTGTCTGATCTCACGTGGGGCGGGGCCATGTATGGAATATACTCCATATATCGCGGCTTTGTCTCTGTGCGATATAGAACGTGACTATTTCCTGATATTGGAGTATACAGTTGCTTTTATCTGCGGGCATTACACTACAGGCTCTTCTCACTCTTTGCACAGAGACATAAAACAAGCCCACATTCTTACATACGTCAAATACGTATACGCCCTCGCGGAGTAGACAGGTAGCGGAATGGGTAACATTAACTGTGATGCTAGTGGAGCAGTATGGGTGGTAATACGAGAGAAAGAAAGTGCGAATCTGGTAACTAATAGAGCAGGGGTGCCCACACTTTTTCTGCAGCCGAGCTACTTTTCAATTGACCAACTCGAGGGGATCTACCTCATTTATATATATCATTTATATTTATTTATATATGAAAGAGACATTTTTGTAAACAAGTTAAATGTGTTTAATGATAATACAAGCATGTGTAACACATATAGATGTCTTTCTTTCACGAAGACAAGAATATAAGTTGGTGTATTACCTGATTCTGATGACTTGCATTGATTGGAATCAGACAGTAATGATGATAACGCCCACATGTTCAAATGGAGGAGAAAAAAAGTTGTCCTTTCTGTACAATACCACATGAAAGTGGTTGGTTTTTGGCATCTAATTCATCCAGCTTCCATACACTTTACAAGAAAAACATTGGCGGCAAATTCCGTAGCTTGCTTGATTGACATTCACGGCACCCGAGGGTCTTGTGAGATGACGCTGGCTGCTGCCAGTTCATTATTATGAAAAAATGACAGAGAGGAAGGCGAGAAACACTTTTTATTTCAACAGACTTTCGCGCCGTCCCCTCCGTCAAAACTCTAAAGGCCGACTGCACATTTCCTATCTTCACAATAAAAGCCCTGCTTCATGCTGCCTGCGCTAACAAAATAAGAGTCTCGGAAAGCTGGCGTGCACAAGTGATGTGCACGCCAGCTTTCTGAGGGATCGCTTGTGCACGCCAGTTTTCCGAGACTCTGTATTTAGTTAGCGCAGGCAGCATGAAGCAGGGCTTTTATTGTGAAGATAGGAAATGTGCAGTCGGCCTTTAGAGTTTTGACGGAAGGTACGGCGCGAGAGTCTGTTGAAATAAAAAGTGTTTCTCGCCTTCCTCTCGGTCATATTTTCATAATAATGATCTTGCAGCAGCCAGCGTCATCTCACAAGACCCTCCGGTACCGTGAATGTCATTTAAGTGACGTCTTGGTGAAGATTGATGATCACTCATTTTTAGGTCTATTTTTTTTAAAAGCCTGGCTGGAGATGGACTGACACACCCCCCGCGGTCGACTGGTAGCTCGCGATCGACGTAATGGGCACCCCTCTAATAGAGGAAGAATTAATTCCCAAAGAAAAACAGCAGTGGGTCCATCGTCTGGCGGTGGTTTGGCTTCAAGCGGGAAGATGTTGAACAGACAACCGTAATCAATCAGTCAATCAATGTTCACTTATATAGCCCTAAATCATTAGTGTCTCAAAGGGCTGCACAAACCACAACACAAACCACTACGACATCCTCGGGAGTCCCACATAAGGACAAGGAAAACTCACACCCATGATGACCCATGATAATAGAGATCCATCTGGATTCACGAACCTAATTCTAAACATTTCTTCACAAAAAAAAGAAATATTTAACATCAATATTTATGGAACATGTCCACAAAAAAATTCTAGCTGTCAATGTTGTAAGCATTTCACCAATCTCGTGCACTTTGCAAGTTTGGACGCGATTTAACAGCAAAACATTCTCCCAAGACTGCGTGGATGGCATCAAGGACTATTTATCCATATATGTCAAATAAAAGGGTTGCGACAAAGAGTAGCGTTACTGCTAATTCGTAGCATCATTTGAAAAGTCGCCCGCTAGAGCAGGGGTCGGGAACCTTTTTGGCTGAGAGAGCCAAAAAGCCAAATATCTTAAAATGTATTTCCGTAAAAGCCATATAATATTTTTTTTAACACTGAACACAACTAAACGCGTGCATTTTTAAGCACGCGTTTATTTTTACAAATAATCATTAACTGTATAATTTGATGCCAGCAACACATGACAAAGAAGTTGGGAAAGGTGGCAATAAATACTGATAAAGTTGAGGAATGCTCATCAAACACTTATTTGGAACATCCCACAGGTGTGCAGGCTAATTGGGAACAGGTGGGTGCCATGATTGGCTATAAAAACAGCTTCCCAAAAATGCTCAGTCTTTCACAAGAAAGGATGGGGCGAGGTACACCCCTTTGTCCACAACTGTGTGAGCAAATAGTCAAACAGTTTAAGAACAACCTTTCTCAAAGTGACATTGCAAGAAATTTAGGGATTTCAACATCTACGCTCCATAATATCATCAAAAGGTTCAGAGAATCTGGAGAAATCACTCCACGTAAGCGGCATGGCAGGAAACCAACATTGAATGACCGTGACCTTCCATCCCTCAGACGGCACTGTATCAAAAACCAACATCAATCTCTAAAGGATATCACCACATTGGCTCAGGAACACTTCAGAAAACCACTGTTACTAAATACAGTTTGTTGCTAAATCTGTAAGTGCAACATAAAGCTCTACTATGCAAAGCGAAAGCCATTTATCAACAACATCCAGAAATGCCGCCGGCTTCTCTGGGCCCGAAATCATCTAAGATGGACTGATGCAAAGTGGAAAAGTGTTCTGTGGTCTGACGAGTTTACATTTCAAATTGTTTTTGGAAATATTCGACATTGTGTCATCCGGACCAAAGGGAAAACGAACCATCCAGACTGTTATCGATGCAAAGTTGAAAAGCCAGCATGTGTGATGGTATGGGGGTGCATTAGGGCCCAAGGCATGGGTAACTTACACATCTGTGAAGGCACCATTAATGCTGAAAGGTACATACAGATTTTGGAACAACATATGCTGCCATCTAAGCAACGACTTTTTCATGGACGCCCCTGCTTATTTCAGCAACACAATGCCAAGCAACATTCAGCACGTATTACAACAGCGTGGCTTTGTAAAAAAAGTGTGGGAGTACTTTCCTGACCCGCCTGCAGTCCAGAACTGTCTCCCATCGAAAATGTGTGGCGCATTATGAAGCGTAAAATACAACAGCGGAAACCCTGGACTGTTGAACGACTGAAGCTCTACAAGAATTACAATTTCAATTTCAATCCGGTTTCAGGGCAAATCACTCTTCGGAGACAGCCCTCGCAAAAATGACTAATGATCTATTGCTAACGATGGATTCTGATGCGTCATCTATGTTGCTGCTCCTCCATCTTAGCGCTGCTTTCGATACCGTCGATCATAATATTTTATTAGAACGTATCAAAACACGAATTGGTATGTCAGACTTAGCCCTGTCTTGGTTTAACTCTTATCTTACTGATAGGATGCAGTGTGTCTCCCATAACAATGTGACCTCGGACTACGTTAAGGTAACGTGTGGAGTTCCCCAGGGTTCGGTCCTTGGCCCTGCACTCTTCAGCATCTACATGCTGCCGCTAGGTGACATCATACGCAAATACGGTGTTAGCTTTCACTGTTATGCTGATGACACCCAACTCTACATGCCCCTAAAGCTGACCAACACGCCGGATTGTAGTCAGTTGGAGGCGTGTCTTAATGAAATTAAACAATGGATGTCCGCTAACTTTTTGCAACTCAACGCCAAAAAAACGGAAATGCTGATTATCGGTCCTGCTAGACACTGAACTCTATTTAATAATACAACTCTAACATTTGACAACCAAACAATTAAACAAGGCGACACGGTAAAGAATCTGGGTATTATCTTCGACCCAACTCTCTCCTTTGAGTCACACATTAAAAGCGTTACTAAAACGGCCTTCTTTCATCTCCGTAATATCGCTAAAATTCGCTCCATTCTGTCCACTAAAGACGCTGAGATCATTATCCATGCGTTTGTTACGTCTCGTCTCGATTACTGTAACGTATTATTTTCGGGTCTCCCCATGTCTAGCATTAAAAGATTACAGTTGGTACAAAATGCGGCTGCTAGACTTTTGACAAGAACAAGAAAGTTTGATCACATTACGCCTGTACTGTATATACCTTTATATACATATATACATACATATATACCTATACTGTATATACCTTTATATACATATATACATACATATATACCTATACTGCATATACCTTTATATACATATATACATACATATATACCTATACTGTATATACCTTTATATACATATATACATACATATATACCTATACTGTATATACCTTTATATACATATATACATACATATATACCTATACTGCATATACCTTTATATACATATATACATACATATATACCTATACTGTATATACCTTTATATACATATATACATTTATATATACCTATACTGTATATACCTTTATATACATATATACATATATATATACCTATACTGTATATACCTTTATATACATATATACCTATACTGTATATACCTTTATATACATATATACATACATATATACCTATACTGTATATACCTTTATATACATATATACATACATATATACCTATACTGCATATACCTTTATATACATATATACATACATATATACCTATTCTGTATATACCTTTATATACATATATACATACATATATACCTATACTGGCTCACCTGCACTGGCTTCCTGTCCACTTAAGATGTGACTTTAAGGTTTTACTACTTACGTATAAAATACTACACGGTCTAGCTCCATCCTATCTTGCCGATTGTATTGTACCGTATGTCCCGGCAAGAAATCTGCCTTCAAAGGACTCCGGCTTATTAGTGATTCCTAGAGCCCAAAAAAAGTCTGCGGGCTATAGAGCGTTTTCTGTTCGGGCTCCAGTACTCTGGAATGCCCTCCCGGTAACAGTTCGAGATGCCACCTCAGTAGAAGCATTTAAGTCTCATCTTAAAACTCATTTGTATACTCCAGCCTTCAAATAGACTCCCTTTTTGGACCAGTTGATCTGCCGTTTCTTTTCTTTTTCTCCTATGTCCCACTCTCCCTTGCGGAGGGGGTCCGGTCCGATGTCCATGGATGAAGTTCTGGCTGTCCAGAGTCGGGACCCAGGATGGACCACTCGTCTGGAGTCGGGACCCAGGATGGACCGCTCGCCTGTGTATCGGCTGGGGACATCTCTGCGATGCTGATCCGCCTCCGCTTGGGATGGTTTCCTGCTGGCTCTGCTGTGGACGGGACTCTCGCTGCTGTGTTGGATCCGCTTTGGACTGGACTCTCGCGGCTGTGTTGGATCCACTATGGACTGAACTTTTCACAGTATCATGTTAGACCCGCTCGACATCCATTGCTTTCGGTCCCCTAGAGGGGGGGGGGGGGTTGGCCACATATGTTGTCCTCTCCAAGGTTCTCATAGTCCTCATTGTCACCAACGTCCCACTGGGTGTGAGTTTTCCTTGCCCTTATGTGGGCCTACCGAGAATGTCGTAGTGGTTTGTGTAGCCCTTTGAGACACTACTGATTTAGGGGTATATAAATGAACATTGATTGATTGAAGAATTCCACTTTCAAACCTTCAACAATTAGTTTCCTCACTTCCCAAACGTTTATTGAGTACTGTTAAAAGAAAAGGTGATGTAACACAGTGGTGAACATGCCCTTTCCCAACTACTTTGGCACGAGTTGCAGCCATGAAATTCTAAGTTAATTATTATTTGCAAAAATAAAATAAAATTTAAGAGTTTGAACATCAAATATCTTGTTTTGGTAGTGCATTCAATTGAATATGAGTTGAAAAGGATTTGCAAATCATTGTATTCTGTTTATATTTACATCTAACACCATTTCCCAACTCATATGGAAACGGGGTTTGTACAATTTGGGAGAAGTCTTCAGAATGAGAACGCTAAAACGTGTGAATTCTTTGGTGAAGAAGGTGAAGTGGAGGACGGCGGTGAAACCAGACACCGGGCCATGTTTACGTCTGTGACCAGCGGCCCGTTCTCCCTCCCCGCGTCCGTTCCCATGACCCCCGCCCTGACACATCCATCGCTTATCTGGAGGACCGGGGACTGAGAGACCGCCGCCGCCGTAGCCAGCGAGAGTCGTACCTTGACGGCGCCGATCTGCTCCTTGCGAAAGCGCTCCAGCGGCGAGATCAACACGTCGTCGGCGTTCTGGATCTGTGGGAGGAGAGAGCGCGGCGTGAGAGTCCGACAAGAGAGGAAGAAAGACGTCCCGTCATCGCACGCCCGCTTCCGGCTCACTCCGGCGGCTAAAACTGTTGTGAGCACGGAGGCCTCAGAGCAGAAGGGAGGCAAATCCGTCATCAACTCTAGCAAAATGTTCAAAGGCAAATGTTTATTGGCCTGTGACACATGATAAAAACAAAACACAACATCCTGGATTAGAACCTTACACAAAACTATAATTTTGGGCGATATTGCACACGAGTCCTGATAGACGCGAGCCGTAGAAATGCACGAGCCCGACTTAAATGCTAGTAAAAGAACCCTGTGGATTTGACCTTTTATCTACCATCTATTTAACTTTTTTACCTTTTATTTATCTTCTATTTGATTTATTTTCCTTTTTACTTACCGTCTATTTAACTAATTTTACCTTTTATTTACCTTGTTTTATTTACCTGTTATTTATCTTCTTTAATCTTTTATTTATTTCTTACCTTTCATATTCCTTCTATTGAAACAATTTTACCTTTTATTTTCATTCTTTTACTTTCTATTTATTTTCAGTTTACTTGATTTTACCTTTTATTGAACTTATTTTATCTTTTATCTACGGTGTATTTACCTGATCTTACCTTTTTTCTACCGTCCATCTAACTTCTTTTACCTTTTATTTACCTTCTATTTAATTTATTTGACCTAATAGACAATATATTTAACTTTTTGTTTACCTTTTATCTACGTTGCTTTACCTTCTATTCACCTGTTATTTATCTTCTTTTATATTTCTCATTCCTTCCATTGAACTTATTTTACCTTCTATTTTACTTTTTACCTTCAATATTCCTTCTATGTAACTTATTTTACCTTCTAGTTTTCTTCTTTTACCTTTAATTTACCTTCTATCGACCTGTTCTTTAGAACATTTACCTTCTATCCACCTTAGTTCAACTTCTATTTACCTTCTTTAACCTTTAATGTACCTTCTTTCCTAATTTTACCTTTTGTTTACCTTTTATTCACCTTGTATTTATTCTATTTTAATCTATATTTACTTTTTACCTTTTAAGTATCTTCTTTTAACTTGTATTTATTCATTTTACTTTATATTGATTTTCTTATAACTTTTATTTACTTCTTTTACCTTCTATTTTCCTTTGTATAACTATTATTTATCTTCTATTTGACTTATTTTACCTTCTATTACCTGTTGTTTACCTTTTATTTTATTCTTATCATTTATTTGTCTTCTTTGAACTACTATTTACTTATTTAACCTTCTATATTCCTTCTAACTTCTTTTACCTTCTATTTTCCTTCTTATACCCTTAATTTATCTTCCATTTACTTTTTATTCAACTTATTTTACCTTCTATTGACTGTTTACATTCTATTTACCCTGTTTACCTTCTTTTTACTGTTTATTTATCTTCTTTTCACTTTTATCTGCATCTTTTACCCTCTATGTAACTTCTTTTACCTTCTATTTCTCCGGTTTTACCTTTTATTTACCTGTTCTTTACAACATTTACCTTCATTTTACCTTCTATTGACCTTTTATGTACCTTTTATTTACTTTTTTTCTGCCGTATTCAACTTACTTGACCATTAATCCACTTCTATGACCCTCTATTGAACTTTTGCCTTCTTTGACGAGTCTCTTACCTTCTATTCAACTAGTTTTACCTTCTTGAATGCGATCCGGATTTTATATTCCTTCTATGTAACTCATTTTACCTTCTATTTCTCCTGGTTTACCTTTTATTTACCTGCTATTAACATTTACCTTCATTTGACCTTCTTTTACCTTCTATTTACCTTTTATGAGCGTCCCTGGTTCAATTCCCACCTAGTACCAACCTCGTCACATCCGTTGTGTCCTGAGCAAGACACTTCACCCTTGCTCCTGATGGGTGCTGGTTGGCGCCTTGCATGGCAGCTCCCTCCATCAGTGTGTGAATGTGTGTGTGAATGGGTAAATGTGGAAGTAGTGTCAAAGCGCTTTGAGTACCTTGAAGGTAGAAAAGCGCTATACAAGTACAACCCATTTTATGCCTTATTTACCTTATTTGACCATTAATCCACTTCTATGACCCTCTATTGAACTTTTGCCTTCTTTGAACGTCTCTTACCTTCTATTCAACTAGTTTTACCTTCTTTTATACGGTCTGGATTATATAACTTCTTTTACCTTCTATTTCTCTTGTTTTACATTTTATTTACCTGTTCTTTACAACATTTACCTTTGACCTTCTTTTATTTTCTATTTACTTATTTTATGCTTTATTTACCTTATTTGACTATTAATCCACTTCTATGACCCTCTATTGAACTTTTGCCTTCTTTGACCGTCTCTTGCCTTCTATTCAACTAGTTTTACCTTCTTTTATACGGTCCGGATTTTATATTCCTTCTATGTAACTTCTTTTACCTTCTATTTCTCTTGTTTTACCTTTTATTTACCTGTTCTTTACAACATTAACCTTCATTTGACCTTCTATTTACCTTCTATTTACTTATTTTATGCTTTATTCACCTTATTTGACCATTAATCCACTTCTATGACCCTCTGTTGAACTTTTGCCTTCTTTGACCGTCTCTTACCTTCTATTCAACTAGTTTTACCTTCTTTTATACGGTCTGGACTATATAATTATTATATTTTACCTTCTATTTCTCTTGTTTTACATTTTATTTACCTGTTCTTTACAACATTTACCTTCATTTGACCTTCTTTTACTTTCTATTTACTTATTTACCTTATTTGACCATTAATCCACTTCTATGACCCTCTATTGAACTTTTGCCTTCTTTGACCATACTTACTTTATATTTGTTTTACCTTCTTTTATACGGTCCGGATTTTATATTCCTTCTATATAACTTCTTTTACCTTCTATTTCTCTTGTTTTACCTTTTATTTACCTGTTCTTTACAACATTAACCTTCATTTGACCTTCTATTTACCTTTAATTTACTTATTGTATGCTTTATTCACCTTATTTGACTATTAATCCACTTCTATGACCCTCTATTGAACTTTTGCCTTCTTTGACCGTCTCTTACCTTCTATTCAACTAGTTTTACCTTCTTTTATGCGGTCCGGATCTTATACATTTGCATTAGTAACACTCAATGAATCGAAGCAACAGAATATAAATGGAGGCTTTTAAAAGACGAATGCTTGCAGCCCTGGTTGGCTGATGATGACATCATTGTGCAGATGTACATAAGCGTGCATGTGTTCCACCATAAGACTCCCAAGTGTTGACAGACATCTTTAGTCCAGAGCCTTTAGAACTGAATAACTTTCCGGTCACATGTGTGGACTTTACTTTCACATTATGAGGTCATCTCTGTGAGAAACAGGAACACTTTCTTTGTGGTTGCTTCCACCACGGTACAATAACCTTCATGAAACTTGAGACCGCCAGACCCAAAGCTACGTTGAAAGTTCACCCCCCACCCCCCCCGCCCCCCGCCACCCTGCTTCTGATCGGCCTGGAATAGAAATCAACTCACGAGGTCAACAGTGGAGTTACTAGAAAGAGGCAAATTAGCGGCATTAACAAAATGTCCAGTAAAAACACACTCAAGTCTTTTATGGACTTTCCCAGGCAGTGAGGGGCTCGTCTCTCAGTCTCACTGGGGACTTGTTGGAATAGGTTCCACATGGTTCCTGCACAAGTAGACCATGCAAACTTCCACAAAGGCACACACACACACTCTTGCACACAAAGGCCTGTGCTTGATGAAGTGTGAGTCACACTAGTGGGGAAATAAAACCTTGCTAATGCGGTCCGGTCACGGTTCCTGACGTGGACTTTCGCTCTAAGTCAGACAGGAAGTCCCGGTTTTGAGAGCCCACTCAGGCGCGGCAGGTGGACGAGCGTTTGACTGGAAAATGTGTTGTCGGTGCGAAGTCGTTACTCACCAGTCGCTTCCTCTCCTCCTCCATGGTGCTCAGCAGCTGGGAGAACTCCTTCAGGGACTGAGCTACAAACGCAAGCAGAGCAGAGAAAGTCGTCACAATCTGAGGGTCACCGTGGCAACGCAGTCGGTTTACAACACGCCATAGGGCGCACCGGATTATAAGGCGCACTGCCGAGGAGCGGGTCTATTCTGGTCTTTCTTCATACATAAGTTGCAGTATAAGGCGCATTAAAGGGGTCATATTAATAGAGATGTCCGATTATATCAGACTGATGATATTATCGGCCGATAAATGCTTTAAAATGTAATATAGGAAATTATCGGTATCGGTTTCAAAAAGGGCTTCACGGTGGCAGAGGGGTTAGTGCGTCTGCCTCACAATACGAAGGTCCTGCAGTCCTGGGTTCAAATCCAGGCTCGGGATCTTTCTGTGTGGAGTTTGCATGTTCTCCCCGTGAATGCGTGGGTTCCCTCCGGGTACTCCGGCTTCCTCCCACTTCCAAAGACATGCACCTGGGGATAGGCCCCTCCCACTTCAAAAGACATGCACCTGGGGATAGGCCCCTCCCACCTCCAAAGACATGCACCTGGGGATAGGTTGATTGACAACACTAAATTGGCCCTAGTATGTGAGTGTGAATGTTGTCTGTCTATCTGTGTTGGCCCTGCGATGAGGTGGCGACTTGTCCAGGGTGTACCCCGCCTTCCGCCCGATTGTAGCTGAGATAGGCGCCAGCGCCCCCCGCGACCCCGAACGGGAATAAGCGGCAGAAATGGATGGATGGATGGATGGATGGGTTTCAAAAAGTAAAATTAATGGATTTTTAAAACGCCGCTGTAGTTCTTAAAAGTAGTAGTTATAGTTACAATATATTCTGTGCAGTAATACATGTGGTTTATAGTATTAGTTATGGTGCTAAAATGTAGTAGTTCTAGTTCCTAAAAGTAGTCGTTATAGTTACAATATACTCTGGTAAATAAAGATGTTTTAGAGTATGGGGCGGTATAGCTCGGTTGGTTGAGATGCCGTGCCAGCAACTTGAGGGTTCCAGGTTCGATTCCCGCTTTCGCCATTCTACTCACTGCCGTTGTGTCCTTGGGCAAGACACTTTACCCACCTGCTCCCAGTGCCACCCACACTGCTTTAAATGTAACTTAGATGTTGGGTTTCACTATGTAAAGCGCTTTGAGTCGCTAGAGAAAAGCACTATATAAATATAATTCACTTCACTTCACTTGTATTAGTTATGGTGCTAAAATGTAGTAGTTCTAGTTCTTAAAAGTAGTAGTTATAGTTACAATATATTCTGTGTAATAAACATGTTTTATAGTATTAGTTATGGTGCTAAAATGTAGTAGTTCTAGTTCCTAAAAGTAGTCGTTATAGTTACAATATATTCTGGTAAATAAAGATGTTTCAGAGTATGGGGCGGTATAGCTCGGTTGGTAGAGTTGCCGTGCCAGCAACTTGAGGGTTCCAGGTTCGATTCCCGCTTTCGCCATTCTACTCACTGCCGTTGTGTCCTTGGGCAAGACACTTTACCCACCTGCTCCCAGTGCCACCCACACTGCTTTAAATGTAACTTTGATATTGGGTTTCACTATGTAAAGTGCTTTGAGTCACTAGAGAAAAGCACTATATAAATATAATTCACTTCACTTCACTTCACTTGTATTAGTTATGGTGCTAAAATGTTGTAGTTCTAGTTCCTAAAAGTAGTCGTTATAGTTACAATATATTCTGTGTGATAAACATGTTTTATAGTATTAGTTTTAGTTATGGTGCTAAAATGTAGTAGTTGTACATACTACATATTATTATGAAGGTGTCTGTTACTACATTATATATATACTTGCAGTGTGTATATTGTACATATTACATATTGTTATGAAGGTGTCTGTTACTACATTATATATCTACTTTGAGTGTGTATATTGTACATATTACATATTATTATGAAGGTGTCTGTTACTACATTATATATATACTTGGAGTGTGTATATTGTACATATTACATATTGTTATGAAAGTGTCTGTTACTACATTATATAAATACTTGCAGTGTGTATATTGTACATATTGCATATTGTTATGAAGGTGTCTGTTACTACATTATATATATACTTGCAGTGTGTATATTGTACATATTACATATTGTTATGAAGGTGTCTGTTACTACATTATATATATACTTGCAGTGTGTATATTGTATGTATTACATATTGTTATGAAAGTGTCTGTTACTACATTTTATATATATATATATATATATATATACTTGCAGTGTGTATATTGTACATATTACATATTGTTATGAAATTGTCTGTTACTACATTTTATATATATATATATATATATATATATATATATACTTGCAGTGTGTATATTGTACATATTACATATTGTTATGAAGGTGTCTGTTACTACATTATATATATACTTGCAGTGTGTATATTGTATGTATTACATATTGTTATGAAAGTGTCTGTTACTACATTTTATATATATATATATATATATATATATATATATATATATACTTGCAGTGTGTATATTGCACATATTACATATTGTTATGAAAGTGTCTGTTACTACATTTTATATATATATATATATATATATATATATATATATATATATATATATATACTTGCAGTGTGTATATTGTACATATTAAATATTGTTATGAAAGTGTCTGTTACTACATTTTATATATATATATATATATATATATATACTTGCAGTGTGTATATTGTACATATTACATATTGTTATGAAGGTGTCTGTTACTACATTATATATATACTTGCAGTGTGTATATTGTACATATTACATATTGTTATGAAGGTGTCTGTTACTACATTATATATATACTTGCAGTGTGTATATTGTACATATTACATATTGTTATGAAGGTGTCTGTTACTACATTATATATATACTTGCAGTGTGTATATTGTACATATTACATATTGTTATGAAGGTGTCTGTTACCACATTATATATATACTTGCAGTGTGTATATTGTACATATTACATATTGTTATGAAGGTGTCTGTTACTACATTATATATATACTTGCAGTGTGTATATTGTACATATTACATATTGCTATGAAGGTGTCTGTTACTACATTATATATATACTTGCAGTGTGTATATTGTACATATTACATATTGTTATGAAGGTGTCCTGTTACTACAGATATATACTTGCAGTTTGTATATAAAACGGAGGATTTTTAAGTTGATTTAGAGGCTTTGAAAGCTACAGAGGTGAATACCATTAGCCACATCTTCCAAGTGTTTTTATCATCTTTAAAACCCTAAAATAATGTTCTTGTGTCTCATAAAGATCGTGAGTGAACAAAAGTGCAGTTCACCTTTAACATCTGTCTTGGTCTGCCCCTTTAGAACGCACCACTAACACAAACAGAGATCCCAGAGTATGTTACATTTTTCGGGGATGAAAAACGGCCTCCCCGCCCGATTTGACGTCTCTGCAGTTGAGTAAACAAACGTCGCCCGGTCACACTGCGAGGAAATACGATACGCGTCTCGTTCAACCCACCGATGTTGACCTCGTCGTCGGTCTCGGCGTCTCCGATGCACTCGAACTGGAACTCCTGCAGGGACTGCGAGAAGCGCTGCACAGCGAGGGAAAGACCTGAAGGGGAGACACACACAGAACAGTCCATTCATGGGCCAGAACTACCAGGATGATGATGTTCACCAGCTACACTGAATGGAGGACCCCTGGAACTTGAGAGGCCCCCAGGGACGTATGTCTTCTTTCTCTTCTCGACTCAATACTTCACTATGTGGCGACGCCAATGTTCAGTGACAGTAAAAAAAAAAGAAATACAAAACCCTAAACCGGTGAAGTTGTCACGTTGTGTAAATGGTAAATAAAAACAGAACACAATGATTTGCAAATCATTTTCAACCTATATTCGATTAAATAGACTGCAAAGACACGATACTTAACATTGGAACTGAGAAACATTGTTATTTTTTGCAAATATTAGCTCATTTGGAAAACATCATGCCTGCAAGATGTTTTTAAAAAAAGCTGGCACAAGTGGCAAAAAAGACAGAGGAATGCTAATCAAGGAATGCTAATCCATCGCTTATTTGGAGCATCCCACAGGTGAACGGGCTAATTGGAAACAGGTGGGTGCCATGATTGGCTATAAAAGCAGCTTCCGTGAAATGCTCAGTCGTTCACAAACAAGGATGGGGCGAACGCAAATTGTCGAACAGTTTAAGAACATTTCTCAACGGGCTATTGCAGGGAATTTGGGGATTTGACCGTCTACGGTCCGTGATATCATCAAAAGGTTCAGAGAATCTGGAGAAGTCACTGCACGTAACATTGAATGCCCGTGACCTTCGATCCCTCAGGCGGTACCGCATCAAAAAGTGACATCTGTGTGTAAAGGATATAATAATAATAATAATAATGGATTAGATTTATATCGCGCTTTTCTATTGTTAGATACTCAAAGCGCTCACAGAGAAGTGGGAACCCATCATTCATTCACACCTGGTGGTGGTAAGCTACATCAATCATCAATCAATCAATGTTTATTTATATAGCCCTAAATCACTAGTGTCTCAAAGGGCTGCACAAACCACTACGACATCCTCGGTAGGCCAACATAAGGGCAAGGAAAACTCACACCCAGTGGGACGTCGGTGACAATGTTGACTATGAGAACCTTGGAGAGGAGGAAAGCAATGGATGTCGAGCGGGTCTAACATGATACTGTGAAAGTTCGATCCATAATGGATCCAACACAGTCGCGAGAGTCCAGTCCAAAGCGGATCCAACACAGCAGCGAGAGTCCCGTTCACAGCAGAGCCAGCAGGAAACCATCCCAAGCGGAGGCGGATCAGCAGCGCAGAGATGTCCCCAGCCGATACACAGGCAAGCAGTACATGGACACCGGATCGGACCGGACCCCCTCCACAAAGGAGAGTGGGACATAGGAGAAAAAGAAAAGAAACGGCAGATCAACTGGTCTAAAAAGGGAGTCTATTTAAAGGCTAGAGTATACAAATGAGTTTTAAGGTGAGACTTAAATGCTTCTACTGAGGTGGCATCTCGAACTGTTACCGGGAGGGCATTCCAGAGTACTGGAGCCCGAACGGAAAAAGCTCTATAGCCCGCAGACTTTTTTTGGGCTCTAGGAATCACTAATAAGCCGGAGTCCTTTGAACGCAGATTTCATCTGTAGCCACAGCTGCCCTGGGGTAGACTGACGGAAGCGTGGCTGCCAGTTTGCGCCTACGGCCCCTCCGACCACCACCAATCATTCATTCATCATTCATTCACCGGTGTAAGCGGCACCGGGGGAAAAGGGTGAAGTGTCCTGCCCAAGGACACAACGGCAGCGACTTTGATGTCCATAGGTGGGAAGCGAACCTGCAACCCTCAGGTTTCTGGCACGGCCGCTCTACCCACTACGCCATGCCGCCCCGATATCACCACATGGGCTCCGGAACACTTCAGAAAACCCCTGTCAGTAACTGCGGTTGGCCGCTACATCTGTAAGCGCAATTTAAATCTCTACTATGCAAACGGAAGCCATTTATCAACAACACCCAGAAACGCCGCCGGCTTCGCTGGGCCCGAGCTCATCTAAGATGGACTGATCTGGTCTGACGAGTCAAATTATTTTTGGAAACTGTGTCCTGAAAAGAACCGTGCGGACTGTAATAGGCACAAGGTTGAAAAGCCAACATCTGTGATGGTATGGGGTTGTATTAGTGCCCAAGGCATGGGTAACTTACACATCTGTGAAGGCACCATTAATGCTGAAAGGTACATACAGCTTTTTGGAGCAACACATGTTGCCATCCAAGAAACGTTATCATGGACGCCCCTTCTTATTTCAGCAAGACAATAAGCCACGTGTTACAACAGCGTGGCTTCATAGTAAAATCATCCATCCATCCATTTTCTACCGCTTATTCCCTTTTGGGGTCGCTGGCGCCTATCTCAGCTACAATCAGGCGGAAGGCGGGGTACACCCTGGACAAGTCGCCACCTCATCACAGGGCCAACACAGATAGACAGACAACATTCACACACTAGGGACCATTTTAGTGTTGCCAATCAACCTATTCCCAGGTGCATGTCTTTGGAAGTGGGAGGAAGCCGGAGTACCCGGAGGGAACCCACGCAGTCACGGGGAGAACATGCAAACGCCACACAGAAGGATCCCGAGCCTGGCTTTTAACCCAGGACTGCAGGAACTTCGTATTGTGAGGCAGACGCACTAACCCCTCTGCCACCGTGAAGCCCATAGTAAAATCAATCAATGTTTATTTATATAGCCCTAAATCACAAATGTCTCAAAGGACTGCACAAACCATAACAACTACGACATCCTCGGAAGAACCCACATAAGGGCAAGGAAAACTCACACCCAGTGGGACGCCAGTGACAATGCTGACTACGAGAACCCCCCCCTCTAGAGTGCAGGTACTAGACTGGCCTGCTTGTAGTCCAGACCTGTCTCCTATTGAAAATGTGTGGTGCAAAATGAAGCCTAAAATACCACAATGGAGACCCCGGACTGTTGAACAACTTAAGCTGTACATCAAGCAAGAATGGGAAAGAATTCCACCGGAAAAGCTTCAAAAATGTGTCTCCTCAGTTCCCAAACGTTTACTGACTGTTGTTAAAAGGAAAGGTCATGTGACACAGTGGTAAAAATGCCCCTGTGACAGCTTTTTTGCAACGTGTTGCTGCCATTAAATTCCAAGTTAATGATTACAAGTTTCTCAGTGTGAACATTAAGTATCTTGTCTTTGCAGTCTATTTAATTGGATATAAGTTGAAAAGGATTTGCAAATCATTGTATTCTGTTTTCATTTACCATTTACACAACGTGACAACTTCACTGCTTCTGTGTTTTGTATTTATTTAACACGTTAAGCTTGGGTCAGACTGATTAGAAAAGAAGTACTAACCAAATGTACTCCTGCATAAGAAGGAAATCATAAATAACTGCCGAAAAACACATTTACAGGGTTTCCCGCATCGCTTTGTTGTTAAGGCGGCCGCTTATCTCAGCTACAATCGGGCGGAAGGCGGGGTACACCCTGGACAAGTCGCCACCTCATCGCAGGGCCAACACAGATAGACAGACAACATTCACCAATCGGGCGGAAGGCGGGGTACACCCTGGACAAGTCGCCACCTCATCGCAGGGCCATCACAGATAGACAGACAACATTCACACACTAGGGCCAATTTAGTGTTGCCAATCAACCTATCCCCAGGTGCATGTCTTTGGAAGTGGGAGGAAGCCGGAGTAGTGAAGTGAAGTGAATTATATTTATATAGCGCTTTTCTCTAGTGACTCAAAGCGCTGTCGGCTTTTTATAAGAAAATGGAAGATTTTGGGGAACAACAGCAACTCAGCCACCAAGTGGTAGGCCACGTAAACTGACAAGGAGTACCCGGAGGGAACCCACGCAGTCACGGGGAGAACATGCAAACTCCACACAGAAAGATCCCCAGCCCGGGGATTGAACCCAAGACCACTCAGGACCTTCGTATTCCTTCCTGTTCTGTCTCCCTGTAATGTTTGTCTGATCTTGAATGGGATTGTGCTGAAAATCCAAATTTTCCTGAAGGAACTCTCCTGCCGGAATAAATAATGTACTATCTAATCTAATCTATTGTGAGGCGGACGGACTAACCTCTCTTCCACCGTGCTGCCCTTCCTCAACTACTTTGGCACGTATTGTTGGCATCAAATTCTAAAGTTATTGATTATCAGAGGTGGGTAGTAAGGCGCTACATTTACTTGAGTAACTTTTGGGATAAATTGTACTTCTACGAGTAGTTTTTATGCAACATACTTTTACTTTTACTTGAGTATATTTATAGAGAAGAAACGCTACTTTTACTCCGTTCCATTTATCTACATTAAGCTCGCTACTCGCTACTTTTTTTTTATCGATCTATTGATGTTTGTTTTGGTTAATGACAGAGCTTCAAAGTAGAATCTACGCATGCCTGTGTTTCACCAATCAAATGCAGTCACTGGTGACGTTGGACCAATCAAACAGAGCCAGGCGGTCACATGACCCGACTTAAACAAGTTGACAAACTTATTGGGGTGTTACCATTTAGTGGTCAATTGTACGGAATATGTACTGTACTGTGCAATCTACTAATAAAAATTTCAATCAATCGATAAAAAGTGTAAAGGAAAAAAGACACTTTTTATTTCAACCGTACTTCCCGTCAAAAGCCTAAAGACTGATCGCACAGTTCCTGTCTTCACAATAAAAGCGCCGCTCCATCGCGCCTGCGCTAACAAAATAAGAGTCTCCGAAAGCCAGCGCAAACAAGCTAGCAAGCTACGGAGTTTGCCGCCAATGTATTTCTTGTAAAGTGTATAAAAACGAATATGGAAGCTGGACAAATAAGATGCCAAAAACCAACGACTTTCATGTGGTATTAGACAGGAAGGAGGAACTATTTTTCTCCTCCATTTAAAAACGTGGACATCTGATTCCAATCAATGCAAGTCATCAGAATCAGGTAATACACCAACTTATATTCTTGTCTTCATGAAAGATAGGAATCTAAATGTTAAACATGCATGTATATTCATTAAAACACCTTCAACATGTCAACAAAAACGGCAAAATAAATAAATATAAATTATATACTGTATATATAAATGTATGTGTATATATATATATATATGTACACATATACATATACACACATATATATATATATATGATATGTGTGTGTATAAATGATATGTGTGTATGTATATATGAGGTAGATCCCCTCGACTTGGTCATTTATTAAGTAATTGATAAATATTGACAAACTTATTGGGGTGTTACCATTTAGTGGTCAACTGTACGGAATATATACTGTACTGTGCAATCTACTAATACAAGTTTCAATCAATCGATAAAAAGTGTAAAGGAAAAAAGACACTTTTTATTTCAACCGTACTTCCCGTCAAAAGCCTAAAGACTGATCGCACAGTTCCTGTCTTCACAATAAAAGCGCCGCTCCATCGCGCCTGCGCTAACAAAATAAGAGTCTCCGAAAGCCAGCGCAAACAAGCTAGCAAGCTACGGAGTTTGCCCCCAATGTATTTCTTGTAAAGTGTATAAAAACGAATATGGAAGCTGGACAAATAAGATGCCAAAAACCAACGACTTCCATGTGGTATTAGACAGAAAAGAGGAACTATTTTTCTCCTCCATTTGAAAACGTGGACGTTATCAGCACTATACTGTCTGATTCCAATGAATGCAAGTCATCAGAATCAGGTAATACACCAACTTATATTCTTGTCTTCATGAAAGATAGGAATCTATATGTTAAACATGCATGTATATTCATTAAAACACCTTCAACATGTCAACAAAAACGGCAAAATAAATAAATATAAATTATATACTGTATATATAAATGTATGTGTATATATATACATATATACATATATATGATATATGTGTGTGTATGTATATATGAGGTAGATCACCTCGACTTGGTCATTTATTAAGTAATTGATAAACGTTGAAAAACTTATTGGGGTGTTACCATTTAGTGGTCAATTGTACGGAATATGTACTGTACTGTGCAATCTACTAATACAAGTTTCAATCAATCAATCAATCAATCAATCAATGCCTACTGAGCCTATGGTGCTGTTAAGTTATTGTGGCTCAATGTGCCATTTTTTTTATTTTATTTTAATGTACTATTATTTAATATATATTATTGTTTTAGTTGCTTAAGAGATATTCCTGGGTCTAAATTTGCTCATTGCTATTTTTATGTTTTTGTGCATTACTTGTTGCCGTAGACATGCACCTGGGGATAGGTTGATTGGCAACACTAAATTGGCCCTAGTGTGTGAATGTGAGTGTGAATGTTGTCTGTCTATCTGTGTTGGCCCTGCGATGAGGTGGCGACTTGTCCAGGGTGTACCCCGCCTTCCGCCCGATTGTAGCTGAGATAGGCGCCAGCGCCCCCCGCGACCCCAAAAAGGGAATAAGCGGTAGGAAATGGATGGATGGACTTGTTGCCGTAATCATTAAACAAACAGGTTACTCATCAGTTACTCAGTACTTGAGTAGTTTTTTCACAACATACTTTTTACTTTTACTCCAGTAAATATTTGGGTGACTACTCCTTACTTTTACTTGAGTAATAAATCTCTAAAGTAACTGTACTCTTACTTGAGTACAATTTCTGGCTACTCTACCCACCTCTGCTTACTACCCACTTCTGCTTACTACCCACCTCTGATGATTATTTGCAAAAAAAAAAGTTTGTCAGTTTGAACATCAAATATGTTGTCTTTGTAGCATATTCAACTGAATATGGGTCGAAAAGGATTTGCAAATCATTGTATTCTGTTTATATTTACATCTAACACCATTTCCCAACTCATATGGAAACAAGGTTTGTACTACAACTACTGTTAGAGGAGTCATTCCAGGCTAAAAGTAGTAATGGAGGCATGCTAGAAAGTGTCCTACGTACTTGTGAGTGCGGCTATGAGCATGTTGCCATCCTTGAGGAGTTCTTTAATAAACCTGTTGGTTCTGTTCAGCTCGGCTTCATGGCACTGCAGCCTCTCTCGGAACTCAGGACTGTCCAGGAAAGAGTCGCTGAACTCCAGCGTCGGCAAACCCATCATCAAACTCCGCTGTCTGGCCCGCCGCGACTCGGTGCACGGAGGAAGTCTTCGTCCTGGGAGACTTCTGCTCAACTCCGATCTGACTCTTTTTTTTTTATTCCCCGGGTGCCTTTTTCCTGCCGGCCACTTCCGGTTTGAGGTGCCTTTTCCCCCCCTCTCCTGCTAACCACTTCCGGTTAACAGCCGCCAGCACTTTTAAGCTAGCTTCGACAAAAAAAAAAAAAAATGAAAATAAAAAAATACGCGAAACATTTAATGGAGTCCGGCGAAGAGTTCCCTCGCAGTCCGGATGCTGGAGGGAGAGGAGCCCCGGGAGGAAGGCGGACTTTGGTGAAATAATCACAGCTCTTGGCAAAGAATGTGAGGCGAGCTGGGGGCTTCTTACCGGAAGTGAGGCTATGTTGCTATGGCAACCGGAGACTCCTAAAATATCACGGAAAACTACAGTACTACTATCAAATAGCAGAAGTAATAGTATAGCATGTGGTGTAAAAGTAACTGCATAATAGTTACAGTACAATGGAAGTCAGCTATGTTGCTATGGCAACCAGAGACTCCTAAAATATGACAGAATACTACAGTACTACTATTAAATACCAGAAGTAATAGTACAGAATGTAGTGTAAAAGTAACAGCATAATAGTTACAGTAAAATGGAAGTCAGCGTTGTTGCTATTGAGACCAAAGTTTCCTAAAATATCGCAGAATACTACAGTACTACTACTAACTAGCAGAAGTAATAGTATAGAATGTGGTGTAAAAGTAACTGCATAATAGTTACAGTACAATGGAAGTCAGCTATGTTGCTATGGCAACCAGAGACTCCTAAAATATGACAGAATACTACAGTACTACTATTAAATACCAGAAGTAATAGTATGGCATGTAGTGTAAAAGTAACTGCATAATAGTTACAGTACAATGGAAGTCAGCTATGTTGCTATGGAGACTGAAGACTCCTAAAATATGACAGAATACTACAGTACTACTATTAAATACCAGAAGTAATAGTATAGCATGTGTAAAAGTAGCAGTACAAGTAGTTATAGTAAAATGGAAGTCAGCTATATTGCTATGGAGACCGAAGACTTCTAAAATATCGCAGAATACTACAGTACTACTACTAAATAGCAGAAGTAATAGTATAGCATGTAGTGTAAAAGTAACTGCATAATAGTTACAGTAAAATGGAAGTCAGCTATGTTGCTATGGCAACCAGAGACTCCTAAAATATGACAGAATACAACAGTACTACTACTAACTAGCAGAAGTAATAGTATAGCATGTAGTGTAAAAGTAGCAGTATAAGAGTTATAGTAAAATGGAAGTCGGCTATGTTGCTATGGAGACCGAAGACTCCTAAAATATGACAGAATACTACAGTACTACAACTAAATTGCAGAAGTAATAGTATAACATGTAGTGTAAAAGTAGCAGTATAATAGTTATAGTAAAATGGAAGTCGGCTCTGTTGCTACGGCAACCGGAGAATCCTAAAATATCACGGAAAACTACAGTACTACTATTAAATAGCAGAAGTAATAGTATAGAATGTGGTGTAAAAGTAACTGCATAATAGTTACAGTAAAATGGAAGTCAGCTATGTTGCTATGGAGACCAGAGACTCCTAAAATATGACAGAATACTACAGTACTACTATTAAATACCAAAAGTAATAGTATAGCATGTGTAAAAGTAGCAGTATAGTAGTTATAGTAAAATGGAAGTCAGCTATGTTGCTATGGAGACCGAAGACTTCTAAAATATGACAGAATACTACAGTACTACTACTAACTAGAAGAAGTAATAGTATAGCATGTTGTGTAAAAGTAACTGCATAATAGTTATAGTACAATGGAAGTCAGCTATGTTGCTATGGCAACCAGAGACTCCTAAAATATGACAGAATACTACAGTACTACTACTAAATACCAGAAGTAATAGTATAGCATGTAGTGTAAAAGTAACTGCATAATAGTTACAGTACAATGGAAGTCAGCTATGTTGCTGTGGCAACCAGAGACTCCTAAAATATGACAGATTACTACAGTACTACTACTAACTAGCAGAAGTAATAGTATAGCATGTGTAAAAGTAGCAGTATAGTAGTTATAGTAAAATGGAAGTCAGCTATGTTGCTATGGAGACCAAAGACTCCTAAAATATGGTAGAATACTACAGTACTACTACTAAATAGCAGAAGTAATAGTATGGCATGTAGTGTAAAAGTAGCAGCATAATAGTTATAGTAAAATGGAAGTCGGCTATGTTGCTATGGCAACCAGAGACTACCAAAATATCGTAGAATACTACAGTACTACTACTAAATAGCAGAAGTAATAGTATAGCATGTAGTGTAAAAGTAGCAGTATAAGAGTTATAGTAAAATGGAAGTCGGCTATGTTGCTACGGCAACCGGAGACTCCTAAAATATCACGGAAAACTAAAGTACTACTATCAAATACTAGAAGTAATAGTATAGCATGTGGTGTAAAAGTAACTGCATAATAGTTACAATAAAATGGAAGTCAGCTATGTTGCTATGGAGACCAAAGACTCCTAAAATATGACAGAATACTACAGTACTACTACTAAATACCAGAAGTAATAGTATAGCATGTAGTGTAAAAGTAGCAGCATAATAGTTACAGTAAAATGGAAGTCGGCTATGTTGCTATGGCAACCAGAGACTCCTAAAATATGACAGAATACTACAGTACTACTATTAAATACCAGAAGTAATAGTATGGCATGTGGTGTAAAAGTAGCAGCATAATAGTTACAGTAAAATGGAAGTCGGCTATGTTGCTATGGCAACCGGAGACTCCTAAAATATCACGTAATACTACAGTACTACTATCAAATACTCAAAGTAATAGTATAGAATGTAGTGTAAAAGTAACTGCATAATAGTTACAGTAAAATGGAAGTCAGCTATGTTGCTATTGAGACCAAAGTTTCCTAAAATATCGCAGAATACTACAGTACTACTACTAAATAGCAGAAGTAATAGTATAGCATGTTGTGTAAAAGTAGCAGTATAATAGTTATAGTAAAATGGAAGTCGGCTATGTTGCTATGGCAACCGGAGACTCCTAAAATATCACGGAAAACTAAAGTACTACTATCAAATACTAGAAGTAATAGTATAGCATGTGGTGTAAAAGTAACTGCATAATAGTTACAGTACAATGGAAGTCAGCTATGTTGCTATGGCAACCAGAGACTCCTAAAATATGACAGAATACTACAGTACTACTACTAAATAGCAGAAGTAATAGTATAGCATGTTGTGTAAAAGTAACTGCATAATAGTTATAGTACAATGGAAGTCACCTATGTTGCTATGGAGACCGAAGACTCCTAAAATATCGCAGAATACTACAGTACTACTACTAAATAGCAGAAGTAATAGTATGGCATGTAGTGTAAAAGTAGCAGTATAATAGTTATAGTAAAATGGAAGTCAGCTATGTTGCTATGGCAACCGGAGAATCCTAAAATATCACAGAATACTACAGTACTACTACTAAATAGCAGAAGTAATACTTTAGCATGTGGTGTAAAAGTAGCAGCATAATAGTTACAGTAAAATGGAAGTCAGCTATGTTGCTATGGCAACCAGAGACTACCAAAATATGACAGAATACTACAGTACTACTACTAAATAGCAGAAGTAATACTTTAGCATGTGGTGTAAAAGTAGCAGCATAATAGTTATAGTAAAATGGAAGTCAGCTATGTTGCTATGGCAACCAGAGACTCCTAAAATATGACAGAATACTACAGTACTACTACTAAATACCAGAAGTAATAGTTAAAAATGTGTCATTATTCAGTATTATTATTTGTACTATTATTCAAGATTTAAATCTCTAGCTCAACATTAGGTCTATCTGTTAATATGAGGTTTTTAAAGATTTAGGTTGTATGCTCTTTTTGTCAAAGAAAACCATATTTTTTTACAGAAAAAAAACACAAAATATGCAATATTTTCACCAATTTTTAAGTAGAATATTTGACATTATATAATAATTGGAGACGTAAAAAGGTCAACAACTCGTAACCCCATTGATTTTAAATCACTATTATTTTTTTGTGCAATGACACTTAAAAATAAAACACACTGATCCAAAAGGGACCTTCTCATTAAAGTGTTAAAAAACAAATTTAGATTTTTTTTTGGGGATTTTTTTTTTATGGTTTACTTTTAACACAATGGTCTCGAGATCAACTTCAGATCTAACCGTCAATTATAAGTTTTTTTGTTGTTTATGTTTTTTGTTTATTCGTTTAAAGCCATTCTTTAAAAAAAAAAAAAAAAAAGCCCAGTTTTTTATATGGCAAACACAAAATATGCAACATTTGCCCCGAAAAATATCTCAAAGTGGAATATTTAATGTGACATAATTGGAGCCTTGAATTGGTCAATAATTAGGGTCCGCCAGGCCAGGAGTCCTTTGCAAAGGGCCAAGGACCCTATTGAAACTGCTGTGTTTTATTATTAGGGTCCGCCAGGCCCATTGCAAAGGACTCCACAGGAGTCCTTTGCAATGGGCCAAGGACCCTATTGAAACTGGTGCGTTTTATTATTATTCCGCACCTACGCGCTGTAATTTGACCCCCTTAACATGCTTCAAAACTCACCAAATTTGACACACACGTCGGTATAGCAAACCTTCCCAACATATTAAGCAACCAATCCCCAAAAATGAAAATTGCGCTCTGGCGCCCCCTAGGAAAAAATTCCAGACAAAACTGCATGTAACTTCTGTTAGGAATGTCATAGCGATATGAAACAAAAACTCCTATGTAGGTCTGACTTAGACCCAATTTTCATACACTCACTTTTTCAGCAAAAATCTACAGGAAGTTGGCAAAAACCCCTTCAAGATAAAATTTTCGCAAAAAATGCAATTTTTGCCTCTTTGCGCTGTAATTTGACCCCTTTAAAATGCTTCAAACGTCACGAACTTGGCACACACATAAGGACTGGCGAATATTGCGATCTAATGAAAAAAACAAACCCCAAAACTCAAAATTGCGCTCTAACGCTTTTTTTTAAATAAAACACTGAAAAAACTGCTCCTAGGAAGAAAACACAGACAAAACTGCTTGTAACTTCCGGTAAGAATGTCGGAGAGAAATGAAACAAAAACCTCTATGTAGGTCTCGCTTAGACCTACATTTCATAGATTGACAACCCCCAACAAAAATCAACAGGAAGTTTGCAATCCCCCCTTCAAAACAAAAGTTTTGTAAAAACCGGTCACCTTTTTTTCAAACATTATCTTCTCTGCGTTTGTTTTTTGGGCTTCAAACTCCCACAGGAGAGGGATTGAACCCTTCTGATTAAAAGTATAGAACAGAGTTTTGATAAGTTCTCAGGTTTTGATTTTACACGCCTTCAAAAAACCCCTGTGCAAAGTCTCCTAAAAAATGTCATTTTTGCCTCTGAGCTGTTATTTGACCCCCTTAAAATGCTTCTAAACTCACCAAACTTGACACACACATCAGGTCTGGCAAAAATTGCGATCTGATGAAAAAACCTAACCTCAAAACTCAAAATTGCGCTCTACCGCTTCCCCACGAATACAACACGGACAAACTGCTCCTAGGAAGAAAACACAGACCAAACTGCTTGTAACTTCCGGTAGGAATGTCAGAAAGACATTAAACAAAAACCACTATGTAGGTCTCACTTAGACCTACTTTTTAATAACTAACATACTTTAGCAAAAATCAACAGGAAGTTTGATATTTTCACTTCAATACAACAACTGCATTACTTTCACAATGCATTTGATTCTCAAAATAGTGGCTCCAAGGCGTCTTCTAACGGCCGTGGGTCTCGGGGGCAGCAGCCAAAGGTTGACCCGACCAACGCTGCTTGCAGCTTTAATTCATGATTGATTTTGATTCGCTATTTTTTTTTTTAAAGGAACATGTTCTTGTTACATTTCACCTGTTTGCTCCTGTACACCACTTTTTTTTTTTTATCGTATTTTTAAAATGTGCCGTGGGGCCGTCAAAAAATGACCTGCAGGCCGCAAACGGCCCCCGGGCCACACTTTGGACACCCCTGGTATTTTAAGATAAAAGTATATAAAAATGAAATCATGAGGAAGAACATATTTGAAGTATTTTTCTTTCATTTTTTTGTTTGCTCGACAGGCCGCGCACGTTGGAACACATCGGCGAGAAGAAAAGATCAGAGAAGGAACTTGCCAGAAAAAACCTGTCACTGACACACTGCCAAGCGCTCCTGGGGAACCACTTATGATGTCTTTTATCTACTTAACTAGTACTTAACTAGTACTGGACAAGTACAAGCACAGCCAGGCCGAACAGGCTGCATTGTCTTACTGTAGCTGTCAATCACGCGGCACTTAATGTGTCACCATGGCGACCGATGGAAACACGCCTCAGTCCTTGCGCCTTGTTCCTCTCACAGAGACGCTCAGCATGGAACCCTCGGACCAAATGTTCATGGAGAACCTTCGACGCTCAGGGCGCCGCCATGACTTCTTTCTACGCGCTCGTCCTTACAGGGGGGAGCTGCCAACCGTGGCAGGTAAATGTCATCCTGACCAATACTTTGGAACATTTTTCAGAACTCCTCTGAGGGTTTGATGCTCAGTCGCCAGAATTTTACTATAAGATGCATGTGAATTGTTTTTACATTGAAAATAGAAAGGGAACAGAACCACTTGATTCTGGTGTTCTATGGTGGTTTTTAACAGTACATTACTGTAAATGGAAAAAGCCTAACGCCTGCGCAGTCAACTTTTTATTCCAACTGTGAAATCGATGGTTGTTTTTGCAGTGCTTTTTTTTTTAATTTCATGGTAAAACAGTGCACTTTAATTTTTACCGTTAAAAAAACGGCAGCTAAGCCGCCATCATTTTACTGTGAAAATCTACTGTCATTTTTACAGTGCATTACTGGAGGTGGAAGAACGATAGCACTTATTTTTATTGAGACACCAGTTTACCGTGAAATCTCTATACTTTTTTTTAAATTAAAGAACACTAGCTCTCAAATGGGGTTCTTTATATACTGTATCTGTCTGTCTGTGTGTGTGTGTGTGTGTATCCACATACATACATATATACATATATATATATATACACACATACATATACACTTATATACATACACACACATCCATATATATATATATACAGATATATAAATATATATACATAAACACATATATACATACAGATATATATATATATATATATATACATACAGATATATATATATATATATGTGTATATATCTACAGATATATATATATGTATATATATACATATATATATCTATGTATAAATATACATATATATATATATATATATATATATATACACACATACATATACACCTATATACATACATATACACATATATATATACACATGCAGATATATACACATGTATATATACATATACACCTATATACATACATATACACACAAATATATACACGTATGCATATAGATACACACATAAATATATACACATATGCATATAGATACACACACATATACATATAGATACATACACATATATGTATATATATATATACACACACACACATTTATACATACATATACATACATACAAACATATGTATACATATGCACATACATGCAAACATATGTATACATATACACATACAAACATGTATACAAGCATATGTATATGTATACAAACATATATATATGTATACAAACATATATATATATATATATACACATACATACATACAAATGTATATGTATACAAACATACGTATATATACATACATATGTATACATACAGTACGTATATATACATACATAAATACATACACACATATATATACACACACGTATATATATATATATACACACATATATACAAATATATACACTCATGCATATATATACACATACAAACATATGTATGTATGTATGTATATATATATATATATGTATATATATATATATATATATACACATGTATGTATACATACATACGTGTATATGTATGTAGGTGTGGGAAAAATCCCAAGACTACTTCATCTCTACAGAACTGTTTCATGAGGGGTTCCCTCAATCATCAGGGGATTTTCCTGATGATTGAGGGAACCCCTCATGAAACAGTTCTCTAGAAATGAAGTAATCTTGTGATTTTTCCCACACATACATATTGCGCTCTACCACGGTATCGAGCACTATTCTCTGGATAATCCAATCAAGAAATATATATATGTATATATACATACATACGTATCCATACATATGTACCTATATGCATACATACATATAAACATATCCATATATATACAGATTTATGTGTATAAACTTGTTTTTATATATGTATGTATATATATATATATATATATATATATATATATATATATATATATATATATATATATATATACACACACACCGGTACACAAATACATATAAACATATGTATATATATATCCATAGATGCACACACATATACAAATATATATATATATATATATATATATATATAAATATATATATGTATATATAGCTATACACACATATACAAATATATATATGCACACACGTATATACATACACATATGTACTGTTTATACACACATATACATGTAAACACACATATATCCATACATATTTGTATACTTACATATAAAACAGTGTTCAAGAATAATAATTTGAATAAGTGTGTTAAATTTCCCACTTCAAACAATCATGCTGCATGAGTGTAATATTATAAAAACAAAAGGCTTCTGAAACTTCAACCCCTGCAGGTTTGCTCCTTTACCCAGACACCCCGGCCAAGATGGAGACCACCTCACGTGAGGCCTTCTGCTCCAGGACCGTCCCACAGCGCCATGATCCTACTTCCTGTAGGTGGAACGTGTCCCAGTACTTTTGCAAATATATATTTACTCCCTCGTTTGCACGCTTCAGGTCAGAAAAAGCACCAGAACTTACCGCCGGACACCAAGCTCTGTTCTCATCCGGCGACCCCACGACAGACAGCAGAACCGGTCCAGGATCCACAAGCGGAGAAGATGCTGTCTCAGTACCAGAAGGACTTCCCCCCTCCGTCCTGGCCGCGCCGGAGGAGGACCCCCGCTCTCCCGCAGCAGGACAACATCGGCATCAACCCGTCTTTCAGGTGAACTCTCTGGAAGACATCACATGGTGGATAACACACACACACAAGTATGGAGGCACTTTCTCCTAACGTTCAACGACAAAGTGTCTCCAGACTTTTGCACACGAGCATAGTTGGTGTGTTCTGGTTGACAGGATGGAGTTCAGGACCGTCCAGAGGGACACGTACCCCGACTGGCCTGTCTCCGGTCCTGAGACGGCAGGGACAAGATCTTCTCAAAGTCAATGAGACGTGACTTTGATTTATTTTTCAATATATTATTAATATTACAGCTGTAATAGTACGTGGAAGTACCGAACCAAAAGGTATGGTCCCCCCAAAAAAAGTCCTCTTATGAATACATCATTCTTATACGCCAGGGGTCGGCAACCCAAAATGTCGAAAGAGCCATATTGGACCAAAAATACAAAAACCAATCTGTCTGGAGCCGCAAACAGTTAAAAGCCATATTACATACAGATAGTGTGTCATGAGATATAAATTGAGTTAAAGCTGCAAGCAGCGTTGGTCGGGTCCGCCTTTGGCCGCTGCCAAGCCCTGGTCTAAGTCAGACCTACATAGAGGTCTTTGTTTCATGTCTCTACGACATTCCTAACAGAAGTTACAAGCTGTTTTGTCTGGGTTTTTTCCTAGTGGGCGCTGGAGCGTAGTTTTGACTTTAGGGGTTTGTTTTTTTACTAGATGGCAATTTTCGCCAGTCCTGATATGTGTGTAAAATTTGGTGAGTTTTGAAGCATGTTAAGGGGGTCAAATTACAGATCAGCGTTTCTGGATGTTGTTGATAAATGGCTTTCGCTTTGCATAGTAGAGCTTTAACTTGCACTTTGAAGCATTTTAAGGAGGTCAAATTACAGCTCAAAAAGGCAATAATGAAATTTTTTAGGAAACTTTGCGCAGGGGTTCTTTGAAGGCGCGTAAAATCAAAACCGGAGCAGTAATCAAAACTTTGTTGGACAGTTTTAATCAAAAGGGTTCAATCCCTCTCCTGTGCGAGTTTGAAGCCGAAACGACAAACGCACTCGGAGGAGTTTACGTTTGAAAAAGGTGACGGGTTTTTACAAAACTTTTATTTTGAAGGGGTAATTTTTAACTTCCTGTTGATTTTTGCCGAAGGATGTCAATTATCTAAATGTAGGTCTAAGTGAGACCTACATAGAAGTTTTTGTTTCATGTCTTTCCGGCATTCCTACTGGAAGTTACAAGCAGTTGTGTCTGTGTTTTCTTCCCCGAACCCGTTTTAACTGTGTTTTGATAAAAAAAATTGCGCAAGAGCGCAATTTGGAGTTTTTTTTTCATTAGATGGCAATTTCTGCTAGTCCTGATGTGTGTGCCAAGTTTGGTGACTTTTGAAACATTTTAAGGAGGTCAAATTTCAGCTGAAAGAGGCAAAAATTAAATTTTTTGCGAAAATTTTGTTTTGAAGGGGTTTTTGCCAACTGCCTGTAGATTTTTGCCCTAGAAGGTAGAATTATGAAATGTAGGTCTAAGTTAGACCTATGTGACAGTTTTTGTTTCATGTCTGTATGACATTCCTAACGGAAGTTACAAGCAGTCTGTTTTTCTTTCCTTCCTAGGGGGCGCTAGCGCGCAATTTTGATTTTTCTGGTTTAGCTGCCTAATAAGTTGGGAAGGTTTGCTATACCGACGTGTGTGTCAAATTTGGTGAGTTTTGAAGCATGTTAAGGGGGTCAAATTACAGCGCGTAGGTGCGGAATAATAATAAAACACAGCAGTTTCAATAGGCCCATGGCAAAGGACTCCTGTGGAAATACGGTAAGAAGGAAGTAAAGAGTGAGAATCTATTAACAAAATAAAAGCATGTGTGTTCTTGTCTTGCAGAAGAATTGTGGAAAATAGGCAACATTTTTAACAGCCATTGCAGCTCCCCTTTAATAGATAGATAGTTCTTTATGTATTCCTTCAGGAAAATGAACATTTTCCGCACAAAAAAGACCCCAAATACTGCACTTCAAGTCCGGCAGGGACAAGCGGTAGGAAATGGATGGATGGATGTTACTTCGATCCGAGTGAGACTTGTACATAATCATCTCCGGTTTCCGTGCCTGCTCCTCTCCTGGTACCGGGAGTCATCCCCCCCCCTGCTCCGGTCCCGGGAGTCATCCCTCCCCCTGCTCCGGTCCCGGGAGTCATCCCCCACCCTGCTCCGGTCCCGGTTATCCCGGTTGTCCCTACCGTAGTCTCGACCTCCACCGGCCCCGGGCCGCTCCCACTCCTTCCGCCCGCCGGCCCACCGCTCCTGCGGCGGCCCGACTCCCAGGTTGATGGGCTTGCGGAAGGGTCGGTCCCGGCCGCCGAATCTCAGCTGTCCGGACTCCTTCTTGCCGCCCTGGCCGCCGCCGAGCCGCCTGGGGATCCAGCCCTTCAGGGTCCGCTCCAGTTCGAAGTCCACGAAGAGTTCGTGCTGGTCCACCAGCAGCTTGTTGGCGTCCCGGCGGGCTCGAAGCACCGCGCGCTCCTCTTTGTACTCGATGAAGGCGTAGCGCTTGGAGAAGCCCGTGACGATGTCCCGCAGCAGCCGCAGCCGCTTGATGTCCCCAAACTTGGAGAAGACTTGCCGGAGTTTCTCCTCCGTGGTCTGCGGGTTGAGGCGGGCCACGAAGAGCGTCAGCAGCGGGTCTCCCACCACGCCTTTGTTGGGCTTGTAGCGGGCACACATCGCCCGCCACACCGCTCGGTCGTGGGGCTCCACGTCGGTACCGTCGATGCTCCCGGCTTTCAGCGGCTCGTACACCTTCGCGATGGGGTTCCAGTCCTCCATTTTGAACCCCGACTTTCTTATTTGTTGACAAGAAATGTCCGGATGTTCGACTTTATACGACTTCCGTCTTTGTCTGTTAAAACACTCCGCCGTGAAACAAGTGTTACCCCTCGAAGGTTCCGCTTGTTTAAGGCACAAGTCACATTATTTGACACAATTGTAACCGAGGGTTTTATATAAGTCGCCTATACTTTATAAAACTACAAAAATAACAGGCTCTAATTTTACACAAAAAACACTTTATTTCGTTTTATTTGTTTTTGTTTTTTTTACAATTACAAACAGTAAGTCAAACAATATAAAATTATGAAAACAGTACAAAACAGCACCAGTGGGTTGTACATTCAAAATAACAAAAATAGAATAAAAACAAATATATATATAATAAAGAAAGTGCAAAGTCATAGTCTCATTCAGATTCATTAAACAACTTAAATTTGGAACACGTTGTAAAGTCAATCCTTTTTTTTTTTTTTTTTTAAAGGTTTATTTATAAATTTCAACAATGACAAACAGGAAGTCAAACAACAATATAAAATATTATGAAAACAGTACAAAACAGCGCCAGGGGGTTGCAAGTTCAAAAATAATAAAAATAGAATACAAAAAAAAAATATATATATATATATATATATATATATATATATATATATATATATATATATATATATATATATAATAAAACAAAATGCAAAGCCGTAGGCTTATTCAGATTCATCAAACAACTTAAATTTGGAACATAGCATCATCGTTTTCACAGTTTTTTTGTTGTTAGAGGTAGAGAGCGTTTTGTAATTGTTGAAATTTATAAATAAACCTTTAAAAAAAAAAAAAAAAAAAAAAACTGGAACTTTAAGGCTTTTTTAAAATTTTTTATAAAGGTTTATTTATAAATTTCAACAATTACAAACAGTAAGTCAAACAACAATATAAAACATTATAAAACATTATGAAAACAGTACAAAACAGCCCCAGGGGGTTGTAAGTTCAAAATGATAAAAATAGAATACAAAAATATATATATATATATATATATATATGTATATATAATAAACAAAATGCAAAGCCGTAGGCTTATTCAGATTCATCAAACAACTTAAATTTGGAACACAGCATCATCGTTTTCACAGCTTTTTGGTTGTTAGAGGTAGACAGCGTTTTAATGTAAAGTTCCAGATCTTGTTTAAAGGCACAAAAGATAAGACGGGTATTAAGAAACTTACATTTATGAATATAAAACTTAGCCAATAAAATAATGAGGGTGCAAAGGTAGAATTCCTTTTCAAATTTTTGTTATTTCGTTTGTTTTCAAAACTCCGCTCCACTTCAACATGACATCATTTCCGTTCTTTTCACCTTCAAAATAAGAGCTCAAGGCATTTACTGTACAACAGGAACTTAAAGGCTGTCACGCCAAATTTCTTCTCCCTACACCCCCCCCCTCATTTACTTCCGGGGTCATGATTAATACAGACGTTTTGTTAACGCTATATTATTAAAAAAATGCAAAAAAAAAAAATGTACAAACACAAGCTATGGGATGACATAAGAGGAAACGTGACCCCGGAAGTAAATGCGTCATCCCATAGCTTGTGTTTGTAAATTTTTTTTTTTAATTTTTTTTTATAATATAGCGTTAACAAAACGTCTGTATTTGTATAATATAGCGTCATATTTTTATAATATAGTGTTAACAAAACATCTGTATTAATCATGACCCCGGAAGTAAATGGGGGGGAGGTTTTTGCAGTCTGATAGTTTCTATATCAATGATGAAATATTAACATTGCAACACATGGTTAGTTTACTAAATTGCAATTTTAAATTTTGCGCAAAGTATCTTGTTGAAAACGTCGGGGTGTGATGACGCGTGACGTCACGGATTGCAGCGGACATTTTGATCACAGCACCGATCACAGCTATAAGTGGTCTGCTTTAATCGCATAATTACACAGTATTTTGGACATCTGTGTTGCTGAATCTTTTGCAATTTGTTCAATTAATAATGGAGACGTCAAAGAAGAAAGATGTAGGTGGAAAGCGGTGAATTGCGGCCGCCTTTAGCGACACAAACGCAGCCGGTGTTTCGTTGTTTACATTCGGCTCTTACCTTAGACATGAGCGGAGGGTTTGCGTCAGTCCTCCTGCAGCTGTGGACTCTCTTGCTTCCTCCCACCGGCCGCCACCGACCGTCGGATGCTTACTCCGTGGAGGGGAAAAAAATAAAATCTCAGCCCGGCTGCCTTGCCTCATCGAGAAACGTGGCTACCCTCGGAGACACTGGCGGTCACCACACCCCTCCGACTTTCAGGTAAGACCATATAATCGCACTAAAACACTAGTAAAACAATGAGCAGATAAGGGATTTTCCAGAATTATCCTAGTAAATGATGAAAAAAAAAAAACACTTAATTGAACGGTTTAAGAACAAACGAAGAAAATGAAAATTGAATTTTGAAAAATAGTTTATCGTCAGTTTCGACTCTTTAAAATTCAAAATTCAACCGAAAAAAAGAAGAGAAAAACTAGCTCATTTGAATCTTTTTGAAAAAATTAAAAAAATAATTTATGGAACGTCATTAGTCATTTTTCCTGTTTAAGTTTATTTTAGAATTTTGATGACATGTTTTAAATAGGTTAAAATCCAATCTGCACTTTGTTAGAATATATAACAAATTGGACCAAGCTATATTTTTAACAAAGACAAATCATTATTTCTTCTAGATTTTCCAGAACAAAAATTTTAAAAGAAATTCAAAAGACTTTGAAATAAAATTTAAATTTGATTCTACAGATGTTCTAGATTTGACAGAATATTTTAATTTTAACCATAATAAGTTTGAAGAAATATTTCACAAATATTCTTCGTCGAAAAAACAGAAGCTAAAATGAAGAATTAAATTAAAATGTATTTATTATTCTTTATAATAAAAACAATACATTTACTTGAACATTGATTTAAATTGTCAGGAAAGAAGAGGAAGGAATTTAAAAAAGGTAAAAATGTATATGTGTTTAAAAATCCTAAAATCATTTTTAAGGTTGTATTTTTTCTCTAAAATTGTCTTTCTGAAAGTTATAAGAAGCAAAGTAAAAAAAAAAAAAGAATTTATTTAAACAAGTGAAGACCAAGTCTTTAAAATATTTTCTGGGATTTTCAAATTCTATTTGAGTTTTGTCTCTCTAAGAATTAAAAATGTCCAGCAAAGCGAGACCAGCTTGCTAGTAAATACATACAGTTTTAAAAATTGAGGCAGCTCACTGGTAAGTGCTGCTATTTGAGCTATTTTTAGAACAGGCCAGCGGGCGACTCATCTGGTCCTTACGGGCGACCACGTTGGTGACCCCTGGTCTAAGAGTACACAGCATGGAGCGCTACTACCTATTGGCGCTGACGAGACGCAGGGCCGCCATCTTGGAGTGGTGATCCTCTCCACTCACTGCAATTCATTCTGCAGAAGAAATGAACTGTCAGCACATTTTATTCATTTTACCTCACTTTTTTTGTTACCTCTTGGTCGAACACCGGCATTTCCTCTCACTTCCGGTTAGTGAAGCGCAATACATCCTGTCACAGCAGTAAGGATACAGACTTTCGCAATAAAGGTTTAAGCCGTAAACATAAAAGGACCATTAACACTCCCAGAAAGGTATTAAGTCAATATTATGTATACTAATAATTTTATTGGACAAAAATGCAACGGCACACCTCGCATTTTTGTTTAGTGGATAATAATTGAAAAACAAACTTTTTTATTGAACTTTATTTTGAAACAAAAAAAAATACAATTGAAAAACAAATGGTTCTTATTTTTTAGTGTCTACGAGCAGTACGTAAATCTAAAAAAATGTATTTAAATTTAATTTGTGTAAATACAAATGAAAATCAATCAGCAGGAAGAAAAAAAAAAGACACAGATGTTTATTTTTGACACCGGAACCGGAAGTTCACCGGTGATTTCAATGAGTCCTATAAGAAATATAAAGTAAAATAAAAACGTTTTTTGAGCTTATTTTTTGTCACTTGACACTGAATAAGTGCTTAAACAAAACTTTTGATTTCGGCTCAAAAAACGGCGGTTAAAACCCCCAAGCATTTAATAATGACAACAATTCATTTAATTATTTCAAGTTTCTTTAATTTCCTTAATTTCTTTTTAAATAAAACATTTTATTTTTTGTTCTTGTCATCCCATATGCGATTCTAATATTTTGGTGAACTTATTCAGCCTTCACCAATTATAAAGTCAAGTATTGCAAGCACAAATAATTACAATAAATTAACTTTTTAAAAATTCGTACATTTTTATTTAATATTTCAATACTTAAAAATTAAATCAATCAGCAAAAACAAAAACGACAAAAAACTTTTTTTCTCCCGACACTGAAACCTTTTAGATTCTGCGGACTGGTAGTTTTAATGTTTACTATAGGATATATAAAGTTAAAATAAAATTGTTTTTTGGAACTTTTTATTGTCGCTAGACAACAAATGTTTTTTTTTTTCTGTAAAAAAAAAGTCCAATAAACCTTTTTTTTTCTGTTACCATTTTTCATTCTAATATTTTGGTGAACTTCACCAATTATCCATCCATCCATCCATCAATTTTCTACTGCCTATTCCCTTTGGGGTCGCTGGTGCCTATCTCAGCTACAATCGGGCGGAAGGCGGAGTAAACCCTGGACAAGTCACTACCTCATTGCAGACCAATTATATAATCAAGTACTAAAGAACAGTCCTTTTAAATGTTTGATCATAAAAATGGCGTTGACTTTTATTCCATATTTCATCAAGTAAAAATTAAATCAATCAGCATAAACAAAAAGCACAAAAAAAAATTTTTTTTCCCTTTCCCGGAACTGTAAGTTTCTATCGTAGTGTTGCTGCGGAGCACTTTTGGATTCTGCCAAATGGTGATTTTGAATGTTGGCTAGAGGAAATATAAAATCAAAATACATTTTATTTTTATTGCCGCTTGAATTTAAAAAAATTTAAATAAAAATGTTTTTCAATTCCCATTTATGATTCTATAAGTTTGGTTAACTTACTTAAGCATCACCAATTAAATAATCAATTATTAAAATCACACTTAAGCGTACATGTTTGATGATGCAAAGGTAATAAATGTTTGTATTATAAACTCCCGACAGTTTGTATACTAATGCTGAAGTTTTACATCAAGTGTTGTACTTTTTGTGCATTAAAAATGCAGAGCAAACAACAACAACAAAGGGAAAACATTTAATGAGTAAAAAAAGAAGAGAAATATCTTCTGTATTTACAAAATGAGTCAAATACATCACCGCTATGTACAAATCATGTATTTGTATATTTACATTATGTACTTGTGTATGTACATTTTGAGAGAAGTCTTCACATGTCCTCCACACTCCACTTGTACGCCTCCTCCTGCAGGGCCTTTTTGTCGGAGATCCTGGTGTAGCGCTTCTGCTCGAAGCCGTTGGACCTGCAGAATATTACACAGCTTTAGTGTGGCTGCAGTTTGACAGACCGAACAGAGGGTTGACGGATTGGAACAGACAGGTGACGGACTGGAAGAGACAGGTGACGGACTGGAAAAGACAGTAGAGGGACTGGAAGAGACAGTTGACAGACAGTTGACAGACTGGAACAGAGGGTTGACGGACCGGAATTGACAGTTGAAAGACCGGAATAGACAGTTTACGGACAGTTGACAGACTGGAACAGACAGGAAAAGACAGTAGACAGACCGGAAAAGACAATTGACCGACCGGAACAGAGGGTTGACGGACTGAAACAGACAGTTGACAGACTGAAACAGACAGTTGACAGACTGAAACAGACAGGAACAGACGGTTGACAGACAGGAACAGACGGTTGACAGACAGGAACAGACGGTTGACAGACAGGAACAGACAGTTGAGAGACCGGAACAGACAGTTGAGAGATCAGAACAGACGGTTGACAGACCAGAACAGAGGGTTGACAGACTGGAAGTGACAGTTGACGGACTGGAAAACACAGTAGAGGGACTGGAAGAGACATTTGACAGACAGTTGACAGACTGGAACAGACAGGAAGAGAAAGTTGATAGACCGGAACAGACAGTTGACAGACCGGAACAGAGGGTTGACAGACCGGAACAGAGGGTTGACAGAGCGGAACAGACGGTTGACGGAGCGGAACAGACGGTTGACGGAGCGGAACAGACGGTTGATGGAGCGGAACAGAGGGTTGACGTACTGGAACAGACAGGTGACAGACCGGAAAAGACGGTTGGCAGACCGGAACAGACAGTTGACAAACCAGAAAAGACAGTTGATTGACCGGAAAAGACAGTTGACCGACCGGAACGGAAGGTTGACAGACTGGAACACAGGGTTGACAGACTGGAAGTGACAGTTGACGGACTGGAAAACACAGTAGAGGGACTGGAAGAGACATTTGACAGACAGTTGACAGACTGGAACAGACAGGAAGAGAAAGTTGATAGACCGGAACAGACAGTTGACAGACCGGAACAGAGGGTTGACAGACCGGAACAGAGGGTTGACAGAGCGGAACAGACGGTTGACGGAGCGGAACAGACGGTTGACGGAGCGGAACAGACGGTTGATGGAGCGGAACAGAGGGTTGACGTACTGGAACAGACAGGTGACAGACCGGAAAAGACGGTTGGCAGACCGGAACAGACAGTTGACAAACCAGAAAAGACAGTTGATTGACCGGAAAAGACAGTTGACCGACCGGAACGGAAGGTTGACAGACTGGAACACAGGGTTGACAGACTGGAACACAGGGTTGACAGACTGGAACACAGGGTTGACAGACCGGAACACAGGGTTGACAGACCGGAAAAGACAGGTGACAGACCGGAACAGACTGTTGACGGACCGGAACAGAGGGTTGACAGACAGGTAACAGATCGGAACAGACAGGAACAGACACTTGACAGACTCGAACAGACACTTGACAGACTGGAACAGACCGGAAAAGACAGTTGACAGACTGGAAAAGACAGTTGACAGACTGGAACATACAGGTAACAGATCGGAACAGACAGGAACAGACACTTGACAGACTGGAACAGAGACTTGACGGACTGGAACAGACCGGAAAAGACAGTTGACAGACTGGAACAGACCGGAACAGACAGCTGACAGACTGGAACAAACAGTTTTTACCTGTTGACGCCGTCCCAGCGATGGCCGGGTAGAATGTTGAACCTGTTGGGAGGGGGGGGCGGTCCTTTGTACTGGACTCTGTCTGCAAAAGAAGCAAAGTGTGTCCAACACACGTCTCACACACACACACACACACACACACACACACACACACACACACACACACACACACACACACACACACACACACACACACACACACACACACACACACACACACACACACGTCTCACCTTTGACCCCGTGAGTCTTGCGCTCCTTCTTCCGCCGCAACATGGCCGCCATGGGGTCGCCGTCCCTCTCCTGCTCCCTCAGCATGCGGTCCAGGTCCTCGTCGTCGTGGCGACGGGCCAGCGGCTTCTGGGCTTCATGCACGGCGTCCTCCAGCCTCTGTTGCTCCATGTGACCCTGCGCCAGTCTGGGGGACATGGCCTTCTTTTACTTCTTTGGCTTACCTTTTTCACCTTCTTCAACCTATGTTTACCTACTGTTTTACCTTTCAACTTCTTTTATCCAAGTTACCCTACTTGTTGTTACCTTTTATATTTACATTATTACCTTCTTCAACCTGTTTACCTACTGTTTTACCTTCCATCTTCTTTTATCTGTGTAACCTTACTTTTTGTTACCTTATTCACTTACTTTATTACCTTATTTCACCTATTTTTACCTAATCGTTTAACTTATTTTATTCATGTTTACCTACTGTTTTACATTCCATCTACTTTTATCTACGTTACCCTACTTTTTGTTACCTATTTCACTTAATTACCTTCTTTCACTTATGTTTACCTACTCATTTACCTCTTTTTACCTTCCATCTTCTTTTATCTATGTTACCCTACTTTTAGTTACCTTCTTTCACTTATGTATACCTACTTTTTCACCTGCTTTTACTAATGTTTACCTACTGTTTTAACTTCATCTTCTTATATCTGTTACCCTACTTTTTGTTACATTTTCCCCTTTATTACCTTCTTTCACCTTTGTTTACCTACTTTTCACCTTCTTTTATTTATGTTTACCTACTGTTTTACCTCCCATCTGCTTTTATCTGTTACCCTACTTTTTGTTACCTTTTGTTCTTACTTTATTACCTTATTTCACCTATGTTTACCTACTCATTTACCTTATTTTACCTTCCATCTTCTTTTATCTATGTTACCCTACTTTTTGTTACAGTTTCAGTTACTTTATTACCTTCTTTCACCCATTTACCTACCTTTTCACCTTCTTTTACTTATGTTAAGCTACTGTTTTACCTTACATCTTTTTTTATCTGTTACTCTACTTTTTGTTACCTTTTTTTACTTTATCACCTTCTTTCACCTATGTTTATCTACTCGTTTACCTTCTTTTACCTACTGTTTTCCCTTCCATCTTCTTTTATCTATGTTACCCTGCTTTTTGTTACCTTTTATACTTTATCTTCTTTCACCTATGTTTACCTACATTGTCACCTTCTTTTACTTGTTTACCTCCTGTTTTACCTTCCACACATCTTTTATCTGTTACCCTACTTTTTGTTACCTTTTTCACTTTATTACCTTCTTTCACCTGTGTTCACCTACTTGTTTACCTACTGTTTTCCCCTTCATCATCTTATATCTGTTACCCTACTTTTTGTTACCTTTTTCACTTACTGTATTTACCTTCTTTCACCTATGTTTACCTACTTTTTCACCTTCTTTTACCTATGTTTACCTACTGCTTTACCTTCCATCTTCTTTTATCTATGTAACTGTACGTTTTGTTGCCTTTTATACTTATTTTATTACCTTCTTTCACCTATGTTTACCTACGCGTTTGCCTTCTTTTATATATTTTACCTACTGTTTGGCCTTCCATCTTTTATCTATGTTACCCTACTTTTTGTTACCTATTTCACTTTATTACCTTCTTTCAATTATGTTTACCTACATTTACCTTCCATCTTCTTTTATATATGTTACCCTACTTTTTGTTACCTTCTTTCACCTATGTATACCTACTTTTTCACCTGCTTTTACTTGTTTACCTCCCATCTTCGTATATGTTACCCTACTTTTTTTTACCTTTTTCACTTACTGTATTACCTGCTTTCACCTATGTTTACCTACTTTTCCACCTTATTTTACCTATGTTTACCTACTGCTTTACCTTCCATCTTCTTTTATCTATGTAACCGTACGTTTTGTTGCCTTTTATACTTACTTTATTACCTTCTTTCACCTATGTTTACCTACGCGTTTGCCTTCTTTTATATATTTTACCTACTGTTTGGCCTTCCATCTTCTTTTATCTATGTTACCCTACTTTTTGTTACCTATTCCACTTTATTACCTTCTTTCAATTATGTTTACCTACTTTTACCTTCCATCTTCTTTTATATATGTTACCCTACTTTTTGTTACCTTCTTTCACCTATGTATACCTACTTTTTCACCTGCTTGAACTTGTTTACCTACTGTTTTACCTCCCATCTTCGTATATTTGTTACCCTACTTTTTGTTACCTTTTTCACTTACTGTATTTACCTTCTTTCACCTATGTTTACCTACTTTTTCACCTTCTTTTACCTATGTTTACCTACTGCTTTACCTTCCATCTTCTTTTATCTATGTAATCGTACGTTTTGTTGCCTTTTATACTTATTTTATTACCTTCTTTCACCTATGTTTACCTACGCGTTTGCCTTCTTTTATATATTTTACCTACTGTTTTGCCTTCCATCTTCTTTTATCTAAATTACCCTACTTTTAGTTACATTTTTCACTTACTGTATTACCTTCTTTCACCTATGTTTACCTACTTTTCACCTTTTATTTATGTTTACCTACTGTTTTACCTTCCATCTTTTTATGTTACCCTACTTTTTTGTTAACCTTTTGAACTTTATTACCTTCTTTCACCTATATTTACCTACTTTTACCTTCCATCTTCTTTTATTTATGTTACCCTATTTTTTGTTACCTTCTTTCACCTATATTTACCTACCTTTTCACCTGCTTTTACTTATTTTTACCTACTGTTTTACCTCCCATCTTCTTATATCTGTTAGCCTACTTTTTTTTTTTACCTTTTCCCCTTTATTATCTTCTTTCACCTGTTTACCTACTTTTTCACCGTCATTTACTTATGTGTAACTACTGTTTCAATCTTTTTTATCTATGTTACCCTACTTTTTGTTACCTTTTATACTTACTTTACCTTCTTTCGTCTATGTTTACCTACTGTTTTACCTTCCACCTTCTTTTATCTGTGTTACCCTACTTTTTGTTACCTTTTCCATTTACTGCACAACCTTCCTTCACCTACTTTTTCCACCTTCTTCCACTCACCCTTTGCCCCACTGAGCGTATTTCTCATCCTTTGCAGCTTTTTCTGCAGCCTTCCGCTTCTTTTCTTCCCGCTCCGATTCCAGGTCCCGCTTTTTGCCGGACTTGTCCCGGAACACCGTCTGGGCGTGGCGGGACTGGTCTGGAAAAGGAAGACAGGCGTCAGTAAGAAAAGTCCTCTTCCAAAAACAAGACTGCATTCCTTCAGAAAGACATTGTGCCCATTGAAAATGAACGGGACAGTTCTCAAACATTCAAAATTCCCACATTTCTCATCCGATTTGAACGTTCCACCATCCACACATTCCGCTCACTGTGGACAATCAAACTACCTTTTTCATAGCAAAGACTATTAGAAAAAAAGGGAGCCATTACCTCCCTGCTTGGCACTCAGCATCAAGGCTTGGAATTGGGGGTTAAATCACCAAAAATTATTCCTGGGCGTGGCCACCACTGCTGCTCACTGCTCCTCTCACCTCCCAGGGGGTGATAAAGGGTGATGGTTCAAAAGCAGAGAATAATTTCACCACATCTATTGTGTGTGTGACTATCACGGGTACTTTCACTTTCACTTTTAACAATCAAACTACAATTTTCAAAGTTCAAATAAATTCCAGGAATTCCTACAAATCCCGTTTTTTTCCTAAGCCCTGTTTTCACCTCTTCCTGGAAATTTTTCACAGTCCACATTTTTCAACCATTCCGCTTTCAAAACATTCCTCCCATTTGGGAACACAAATGTTGCTCTTCTTATTTTCATAAAAAAAATAAAAAAAAAATCCCGGTTTCCCCGAAATTCCAGGAATTCCAAAATACCCACCCTCAATTCAAACGTCAACATTTTTCAACCGATTCCAAAAATTCCAACGTCTAGGACAATTGTGCTATGAACAATATTTTCAAAAAAATCCCAGTTTTCCCAACAAATTCCCAAATGTCCAGGTAATTCCCATTGAAATGAATGAGAACATTTCCCATTCTGACCTTTCAACCATCCACCACACTGCTGGTCACACATACTGAACACAAAAACAGGTTTTACCTTTCCCAAAATTCCAAGTTTTCCCGAAATTTCCCACTCGTTGAAAATGAACAGACAATATCCAAACCTCTCCATATCCCACATTTCTCAACAACACCCAGACCCTCCACACACCCTGCTAGCATGCTAACAGTTGACATGCTAATGCACGCTAACTGTTAGCATACTAGTGAGAATGTTAGCATGCTAACCTTTTATGCAAGGTTTTTTTTTTTTGCCAACTGTGTATGTTTAAACTTTAAAATTTGTTCAACTGTTCAAGTCTAACAGTTAACGTACATTAGAACGTTAGCCTGCTAACGTTTAATGCTAGCTGTTTTATTTTTTGCAAACATTTTTATGTTTAAACCTAAAATTCAAGGTTTGTTATAATCAAATGTGTTTGTTGTTGCTAGCTAGCCCCCTAAATATTACTATAAATTGCTTTTATTTAAACGTTATTCTATTAGGGGGCTAGCGTTACTAGTTAGCACCCTAAAACACTACTATAAATTGTTTTTATATAAATATAAATACTATTAAGGGGGCTAGCCTTACTAACTAGTATTGTTACTAGTATTATAAATAATTTTTATTTAAATGTGATACTAGCATTACTAGCTAGCCCCCTTTATACATTGTTTTTATTTAAATATAAATACAAATAAAGGGGGCTAGCATTACTAGCTAGCATCTTCAATATTACTATAAATTGTTTTTATTTAATTATAAATACTATTAAGGGGGCTAGCATTACTAGCTAGCATCTTCACTAGTATAATAAATAGTTTTTATTAATATATAAATAGTATTAAGGGGGCTAGTGTTACCAGCTAGCATCTTCACTAGTATTATAATTGTTTTTTATTTAAATATAAATACTATTAAGGGGGCTAGCATTACTAGCTAGCATCTTCACTAGTATTATAATTGGTTGTTATTTAAATATAAATACTATTTAGGGGGCTAGCATTACTAGCTAGCATCTTCACGAGTATTATAATTTGTTTTTATTTAAATGTAATACTATTAAGGGGGCTAGCGTTTTGAATTGAATTATATTTATATAGCGCTTTTCTCTAGTGACTCAAAGCGCTTTTACACTGTGAAACTAAATCTCTTGGGTTACATTTAAACCAGTGTGGGTGGCACTGGGAGCAGGTGGGTAAAGTGTCTTGCCCAAGGACACAACGGCAGTGACTAAGACGGCGGAAGCGGGGATCGAACCTGGAACCCTCAAGTTGCTGGCACGACCGCTCTACCAACCGAGCTGTACCACCCGATAGCTTTACTAGTTAGCACCCTAAAAAATGACTATAAATGTTTTTTATTTAAATATAAATACTATTAAGGGTGCTAGCGTTACTAGCTAGCATATTCAATAGTATTCTAAACTGTTTTTTATTTAAATATAAATATTATTAAGGGGGGTAGCATTACTAGCCAGCATCTTCAATAGTATTATAAATTGTTTTTATTTAAATATAAATACTATTAAGTGGGGTAGCATTACTAGCTAGCATCTTCAGCAGGCTAACGTTCTCATGCACGTTAACTTTTAGATTTGAACAAACCAAGATTTCAAAGTTTAAACATACACAGTTGGCAAAAAAATAAGCTTGCATAAAAGGTTAGCATGCTAACATTTTCACTAGTATGGTGTAGCTCGGTTGGTAGAGTGGCAGTGCCAGCAACTTGAGGGTTGCAGGTTTGATCCCCGCTTCCGCCATCTTAAGTCACTGCTGTTGTGTCCTTGGGCAAGACACTTTACCCACCTGCTCCCAGTGCCACCCACAGTGCTTTAAATGTAACTTAGATATTGGCTTTCACTATGTAAAGCGCTTTGAGTCACTAGAGAAAAGCGCTATATAAATATAATTCACTTCACTTCAATAGTATTATAAATTGTTTTTATTTAAATATAACTACTATTAAGGGGGCTAGCATTACTAGCTAGCCTCTTCAATAGTATTATGAATTGTTTTTATTTAATCATAAATACTATTGAGGGGGAAAGCGATACTAGCCAGCCCCCTCAATAGTATTTTAAATTGTTTTATTTAAATGTAATAATATTGAGGGGGGGGCTAGCGTTACTATGAATAAAATAAAAGAGTTAAATAACTATAAAGTTATTTTTCATAACAGTTTCTCTTGTTATATTCCTATTTTACTGTTATATTTTTATTGTCATTGTTGATTTTTATTTTTATTCTTATTGTAATATTTTAAAGTACTATCTATCTATCTAGCCCCCTCAATAGTATTAAATAAATAAATGGGTTGTACTTGTATAGCGCTTTTCTACCTTCAAGGTACTCAAAGCGCTTTGACATTACTTCCACATTTACCCACACATTCACACACTGATGGAGGGAGCTGCCATGCAAGGCGCCAACTAGCACCCATCAGGAGCAAGGGTGAAGTGTCTTGCTCAGGACACAACGGACGTGACGAGGTTGGTACTAGGTGGGATTTGAACCAGGAACCCTCGGGTTGCGCACGGCCACAGTACATTGTTTTTAATTAAATGTAATACTAGCATTACCAGCTCGCCCCCTAAATACAATTGAGGGGGATAGGAGCATCAGCTGCCCCCTGAATAGTATTATTCATTGTTTTTATTTGAATATAAATCCTATAGATTAAGACTAGGGATGCACCGAAATGAAATTTGTGGCCGAAGCCGGAGCCGAATAAAATTTAAACGCTTGGCCGAAGGCCGAATACCTGGATGCAGTTTTTCACAATTTTTTAAATATTGCATAAATAGCCTAGAATAAATATTTAGACATGTTTTTCAAATAAAGTAATTTTTTATTGAATATTGACATTTTTTTAATATTCCAGTAGCCTTTGCTTTTCAAAAAAAGCACAAAGTTTTTCATTTATATTAGGCCTTCAAACAAAACATGCATTCCAAAAAAAAATAAAGTGCATTAAAGTGGATAAACCCACAACAAATGAATTATTGTCCTTTTGGCAAAAGTCTGCTTAGCCACAGTAGATATGCTAATAATGTAAACAGAAGGCTCAAGTAAATCTCAATTAAGTGTGTGCTTGTAACCTCATACACTTATACAGGTAGCCTACACAACAGGCTAATAATGTAAACAGAGGCCCCACTAAATCTCAATAAGTGTGTGCTTGTAACCTCATACACTTATACAGGTACACAACATATCCCAACGTCACTGCACGTTGGTTGATTGCGTCACCGCGTCAAAAAATTGCGTCACACGCCACTATTCGGCCTTGTTTTTAACTCATTCCACCGAAGGCCGAATGTGGCTTTTTTTGCCATATTCGGCCGAATATATTCGGTTACCGATTAATCGGTGCATCCCTAATTAAGATTATTATTATGACTTCCATCCACAGACCGTCCATGGAGAAGAGCAGAAAGAATCTTCCTCTTGAGTGAGAGAATGAAGAACAGTGAGATGTTGACATAATCCTGGAGAGAGAGGAGCTTACTTTCCAGGTGCCAGTTGTCTCCGTCCCTGCGGCGTTCTTCGTCCTTCTCTTTCCGAAGCACATCCGAGGAAATCAGACCCGCTCTCCGGCCCGAAAGCACTCGTTTGTCCTTAGGAGAAAGCCACGGTGAGCGCACCGCGTCAGAAGAAGTGGACGGCGGCAAGGCCTCACCTCCGCCTGGCCCGAGCGGCGTGGAGGCGACAGGTCGTCGTCGGACGCTGCCCGCCGCCTGGGCGGCGACTGGTCCGAGTCAGAAGCCCCTCCCTTCTGCGTCCTCTTTCGTGGCGGCGACCGGTCCGAGTCGGAAGCCCCTCCCTTCTGCGTCCTCTTTCGTGGCGGCGACTGGTCCGAGTCGGAGTGGCGCCGGGTTGCGGGTCTGCTGCCTCCTGGCGAACGTCGGCGACTTGACGAGGAAGTTTGTTTACGCTTCGCCGGGGAGGAATCTGACAAAGAATCACAACCACAATTCTTCACATTCATTCAATGACAAAATATTCATTTGTAGAAAGTGTGCTGTTTGATCATAAATAACAATTTGACATTCTAGAAAGAAGAGCGGGGACATAAATAAAACAATATTGTCGTTAATATATCGACACGGTCATCAAAAGGTTCAAACACATTTAAAGACACTTATTTGTGTTTTTATTCTGTATTAGTATTAACATTGAAGCTTTTTTTCATTATGTTAATGTATTTTTTTTAGGGATCAATGTGTTGGCCCTGCGATGAGGTGGCGACTTGTCCAGGGTGTACCCTGCCTTCCGCCCGATTGTAGCTGAGATAGGCGCCAGCGCCCCCCGCGACCCCGAAAGGGAATAAGCGGTAGAAAATGGATGGATGGATTATCAATTTTGATGTAAATTCGATTTTTTTTTTTTACAAACAACAACCAAACTACATCAGCAGATACAACATATTTACACATATGATACCAATATTTAGTATTGGTGAAGTAAATAGTGACAAATATTAAGTATTAGTGAAGTACAAACCCTGTTTCCATGAGTTGGGAAATGGTGTTAGATGTAAATATAAACAGAATACAATGATTTGCAAATCCTTTTCAAGCCATATTCAGTTGAATATGCTACAAAGACAACATATTTCATGTTCAAACTCATAAACAGTATTTTTTTTTGCAAATAATAATTAGCTTAGCATTTCATGGTTGCAACACGTGCCAAAGTAGTTGGGAAAGGGCATGTTCACCACTGTGTTACATCACCTTTTCTTTTAACAACACTCAATAAACGTTTGGGAACTGAGGAAACTAATTGTTGAAGCCTTGAAAGTGGAATTCTTTCCCATTCTTGTTTTATGTATAGCTTCAGTCCTTCAACAGTCCGGGGTCTCCGCTGTCCTATTTTACGCTTCACACATTTTCCATGGGAGACAGGTCTGGACTGCAGGCGGGCCAGGAAAGTACCCGCACTCTTTTTTTTAACGAAGCCACGCTGTTCTAACACGTGCTGAATGTGCCTTGGCATTGTCCTGCTGAAATAAGCAGGGGCGTCCATGAAAAAAACAGCGCTTAGATGGCAGCAATACCTGTATGTACCTTTCAGCATTAATGGTGCCTTCACAGATGTGTAAGTTACCCATGCCTTGGGCACTAATGCACCCCCATACCATCAGACATGCTGGCTTTTGAACTTTGCGTCGATAACAGTCTGGATGGTTCGCTTCCCCTTTGGTCCGGAAGACACGATGTCGAATATTTCCAAAAACAATTTGAAATGTGGACTCGTCAGACCACAGAACACTTTTCCACTTAGCATCAGTCCATCTTAGATGATCTCAGGCCCAAAGAAGCCGGCGGCGTTTCTGGATGTTGTTGATAAATGGCTTTCGCTTTGCATAGTAGAGCTTTAACTTGCAGTTACCGATGTAGCGACAAACTGTCTTGAGTGACAGTGGTTTTCTGAAGTGTTCCTGAGCCCATGTGGTGATATCTTTTAGAGATTGATGTCGGTTTTTGATACAGTGCTGTCTGAGGGATGGAAGGTCACGGTCATTCAATGTTGGTTTCCGGCCATGCCGCTTACGTGGAGTGATTTCTCCAGATTCTCTGAACCTTTTGATGATATTATGGAGCGTAGATGTTGAAATCCCTAAATTTCTTGCAATGTCACTTTGAGAAAGGTTGTTCTTAAACTGTTTGACTATTTGCTCACACAGTTGTGGACAAAGGGGTGTACCTCGCCCCATCCTTTCTTGTGAAAGACTGGGAAGCTGTTTTTATACCCAATCATGGCACCCACCTGTTCCCAATTAGCCTGCACACCTGTGGGATGTTCCCAATAAGTGTTTGATGTGCATTCCTCAACTTTATCAGTATTTATTGCCACCATTTCCAACTTCTGTGTCACGTGTTGCTGGCATCAAATTCTAAAGTTAATGATTATTTGCAAAACAAAAGAATGTTTATGAGTTTGAACATGAAATATGTTGTCTTTGTAGCATATTCAACTGAATATGGCTTGAAAAGGATTTGCAAATCATTGTATTCTGTTTATATTTACATCTAACACCATTTCCTACCTCATAAGGAAACGGGGGTTGTATATAACTATGTATATTGCTACTTTTGAAAAATTAATAATGAATCAAAATCAATGTTGTGATGAAATATTGACATATTTAAGGCTCCAATTACTTCACATCAAATATTACACTTTGGAATATTTTGGGAGGAAAATATTGCATATTTTGCCATAAAAAACAAAGTTTCTTTGACAAAAAGGCCCCCAAAAAAGAAAAAAACATATAACAAAAAGAGAAAAATAATAAAAACTTAAATTGAAATATTTTGGGGGGAAAATATTGCATATTTTGTGATTTTGCCATAAAAAAAAAGAATGTTTTGTTCGACAAAAAGGGCCTACAAAAACTGAAAAATAATAAAAACGTATACTTAATAGAAATCTTTTAGATTTAGGCGTTAAAAGTAAAAAAAAAAGTAACTTTTGAAAAAATAATGAATTAAAATTAATATTATGAATTATTGACACATTTAAGTCTCCAATTTAAAACACATCACATATTACACTTTGGAATATTTTTAGGGGGAAAATATTGTTAATTTTGAGATTTTGCCATAAAAAAAGAACGTTTTCTTTGACAAAAAGGGCCCCAAAAAAATGAAAAAGAATAAAAACGTATAATTAATAGAAAGCTCTGAAGATGATCTTGAGATTTAGGCGTTAAAAGTAAAAAAGGCACTTTTGAAAAAATAATAATGAATCCAAATCAATGTTGTTATGAATTATTGACATATTTAAGGCTCCAATTACTTCACATCAAATATTACACTTTGGAATTTCTTTGGGGGAAAATATTGCATTTTTGGTGATTTTGACATAAAAAAAAAAGGTTTTCTTTGACAAAAGGGCCTAAAAAACATATAATTAATAGAAATATTTTAGATTTTTGGCATTAAAACAAAAAAAAAAAGTAACTTTCGAAAAAATAATTATTATTTCAAATCAATGTTATGAATTATTGACATATTTAAGTCTCCAATTTAATTCACATCACATATTACACTTTGGGAGAATTTTTAAGGGAAAACATTGCATATTTTGTGATTTTGCCATAAAAAAAAAAGATTTTCTTTGACAAAAGGGCCTAAAAAAAAACCCTGAAAAAAAAAAATTAATAAAAACGGAAAATTAATAGAGAGATCTGAGGATGATCTTGAGATTTAGGCGTTAAAAATAAAAAAAGTCACTTTTGAAAAATTAATAATGAATCCAAATCAATGTTGTTATGAATTATTGACATATTTAAGTCTCCAATTACTTCACATCAAATATTACACTTTGGAATATTTTTTGGGGAAAATATTGCATTTTTGGAGATTTTTCCATTAAAAAAAAGGTTTTCTTTGAAAAAAAGGGCCTAAAAAACCTGAAAAAGAATGAAAACATATAATTAATAGAAATATTTTAGATTTAAGCGTTTAAAAAAAAAAAAAAAAAAAGTAACTTTCGAAAAAATAATAATTAATTCAAATCAATGTAATGAATTATTGACATATTTAAGTCTCCAATTTAATTCACATCACATATTACACTTTGGAATATTTTTTGGGGGAAAATATTGCATATTTTGTGATTTTGCCATAAAAAAAAAAGAACGTTTTCTTTGAGAAAAGGGGCCTAAAAAAACTGAGAAATAATAAAATTAATAATTAATTGAAATATTTTAGATTTAAGCGTTTAAAAAAAAAAGTTAATTTTTGAAAAAATAATAATTAATTCAAATCAATGTTATGAATTATTGACATATATAAGTCTCTAATTTAATTCACATCACATATTACACTTTGGAATATTTTTGGGGGGAAAATATTGCATATTTTGTGATTGTGCCATAAAAAAAAAGATTGTTTTCTTTGAAAAAAAGGGCCTAAAAAAAAAACTGGAAAAAAAACTGTTTTTATAAAAACGGAAAATTAATAGAGAGTCCTGAAGATGATCTTGAGATTTAGGCCTTAAAAATAAAAAAAGGCACTTTTGAAAAATTAATAATGAATCCAAATCAATGTTGTTATGAATTATTGACATATTTGAGGCTCCAATTACTTCACATCAAATATTACACTTTGGAATATTTTTTGGGGAAAATATTGCATTTTTGGGGATTTTGCCATTAAAAAAAAAGGTTTTCTTTGAAAAAAAAGGGCCTAAAAAACCTGAAAAAGAATGAAAACATATAATTAATAGAAATATTTTAGATTTTGAGCGTTTAACAAAAAAAAAAAGTAACTTTCGAAAAAATAATAATTAATTCAAATCAATGTAATGAATTATTGACATATTTAAGTCTCCAATTTAATTCACATCACATATTACACTTTGGAATATTTTTTGGGGGAAAATATTGCATATTTTGTGATTTTGCCATAAAAAAGAAGGTTTTCTTTGGGAAAAGGGGCCTAAAAAAACTGAGAAATAATAAAACTGTATAGAAAGATCTGAAGATGATCTTGAGATTTAGGCGTCAAAAAAAAAAAAAAAAAGGCACTTTTGAAAAAATAATAATGAATTAAAATTAATGTTATGTATCCATTGTTTCCTACGGGGACATCTTTTAACTTGACTGAGGTTTTGGTGGGCGAAGCATGTTCAAGAAACAATGAAGTTCCACTGCACCCAAATAGTTGTTTACCTTTCTTCAGACGGTCACTCACCTTTACTCCGCTCCTTTGCCGACTTCCCCGCCTGCTGCCTGGGAGGAGACTGGTCTGACGAGTCGTGGCGTTTCCTCCGCGGCGGCGAAACGTCGGGAGAATCGTGGCGAGCTCTGCCTGGCGGGGACGCCTCGGGAGAGTCGTGCCGCGTCTTTCTGGCCGGAGAATCTCCGTCCTCCTCCGGCGGTCCGTCGCCGTCGTCCTCTTTAACGAGCAGACTCACGATCAGATTTAAAAGGACCACTATGCCGTCTCCGGCTTACTTTTTTTTTTTCTCTCGTTCTTATGAGAATCCTGCGTCATTAAAGAGGGTTGGTTAATTCATGCAGGACTAGTTGCAGTGTGCTCAAACAGCCACCAGGGAGCAGTGTGAGCAGATAATACTCTTTCAGACTGTATGTACACACACGGTATTTGACTTTTTTCAAAGGAAACAATAAATATAACCAAATACCGTATTTCCTTGAATTACCGCCGGGGCGCTAATTATTTTAAAACCTCTTCTCACTCCGGCGTTTACCAAAGGCATGCGGTAAAGGCAAGCATGCGCTCATAAATTTGAGTGTGATTTAAGGATACCATCATGATAAGCACATTTAATTAAAAAAAATGTTATTATGGTCTTACCTTTACTTATAAATGAAGTCCATGCGCAGCTCCTTCTGATCAAAAGCATCGATAACTTGTTTATAGAAGTCTTCCTTATCTTTCTTCAGTTTTAAAAGTCTCTCTGTCTCGATGGAGATCTTCCTGCTTCGATTGAAAGTCCAGTTTAGAAAACAGTTTTTTTTTAGATATGTAATCCTCCATGTTAAAAGTGCAAGCGAGAGGAAAAAATAAATGATCGATGCTCACTCTTGCTGCTTGTTGTCACGAATAGTCGCAAGAAGGATCACTAGCGCCCTCTACCACCAGGAGGCGGGAGTCATTTAATGACTCATATTTGACACACGCAGCTACGGTATAATAATAAAACATAGCTGCTGACTGTTCTTTTTAGCTGCTTACTGTTCTTTTTAGCATATTCAATAGCTTGGACCTTAAATCCTACTGAATAGCTCTTAATCTTCTTCCCTTTATGCGTTTTCAAATGATTGAAATCAGCCTCCTCCATTTTGAAAATGATGACGGGTGAAGTGTCACTCGTGACGTGACGAGTTTGACCCGGTGGAAATTCTAGGCATATGCTAATTATTTTGCGAAACGAATTTGACCCGGCGGAAATTCTAGACATGCGCTAATAAAAATAATATTTTGCGAAACGAGTTTGACCCGGCAGTAATTCTAGGCAGGCACATACTATATACTATATACTATATATTCAAGGAAATACGGTACTTAAATAACTAGTATGTGCAATAATGTTGCAGTGGTGAGTAAATGACGACGTGAACATGAGTTACTACAGTTTTTTTTTTTTTGTTTGTTTTTTTTTACCTCCAATGACTTTCCATCTGGAGCCTGTTCTAAAGACTTCCATCCGCCTCACCTCCTCAGGACGGTCGTCGATCACCTCGGCGATCTGGGTCAACAAGGACACCACGTTAGACATCCGGTCCAAACACTTCGGAACCTTCAAATCTGTGTACTAAATGTAGAAAAAAAATGGATTCCCGCCGCTGGTGTGCACACCGCTTGCTAAAGCTGCAGCGCTGGGGCTTCGTCTGTTCACAACTGATTACAACATGCGAAAGCAACACTTTATATCCATGGTTATTGTGACGATACGTGTATGCAAATTTTTAAAAGACTTTATCCTGTTTCTTCGGTATGAATGAGATCGTAAAAGATATGCAACTCTTCTAAGAGTAATCCAGTTATTGATGCGCAAATGATTATTTTGGATCACTTTTTGGCAACCACTATATGGTCATTTGAGGTTGATTTGATTTGATTGATTTGATATATGGTCATTTGAGGTTGATTTCAACCTTTTTTCAACCATGTCACATCTATGAAATCCCGCCCGGCGCTCCTAATTGGTTCATTATTTTTTGCTATCTTGAAGGAGTTAGCGTTGCCCTCGAGCCCAGACCCTTGTGTGGAGCTCAGCGAACTGCAGGGATCTGATGAGAGTCAAGTTAAGTGATAAATACTTACTTAGTGAAACAAAAATAAATGTAAAACTGGATCAATATACATAAACATGTATCGGTAATCGATTTTTAACCGAACCGTAGCTCCTGAATTGTAATTGAATTATGAGATGCCCAAAGATTCCCACTTCTAATGGTTATCATCAAAATGCGCAACCCGAGGGTCACTGGTTCAAATCCCACCTAGAACCAACCTCGTCACGTCCGTTGTGTCCTGAGCAAGACACTTCACCCTTGCTCCTGATGGGTGCTGGTTGGCGCCTTGCATGGCAGCTCCCTCCATCAGTGTGTGAATGTGTGTGTGAATGGGTAAATGTGGAAGTAGTGTCAAAGCGCTTTGAGTACCTTGAAGGTAGAAAAGCGCTATACAAGTACAACTCTTCTTCTTCTTCTTCTTTTTAAACATTATTTGAACACAAAAAGGACCATTTGTACTTAATTGTAATTGTAATGTAGCTATTGCTGCACAAATGAGATGTCTCAGATACAGATGATTATTTTGTATTAAGGCTGAAACGACGCGTCGACGTCATCGATGACGTAAACACGTCGACGTCGTTTTTGTGCGTCGAAGCGTCGCATATTTACGTCACACTACCGTCATGGCGGAGCGCAAAGCAGACGATGCAAGCGGTGCGAGCGAGGGGAAAAAAGCACGGCAAAAGTCGTCAAAAGTGTGGGAGTATTTTAATAAACAGCCTAATAATGTTGTTGTTTGCACGTGTGTCGAGCGGATCATAGCAGCACAACGGCGATGAACGAACATTTGAAAAGAAGACACCCGACAGCGTTCCTGCCATTACCATCAACTAGTCAATCATCCGCATGAGTATACGTTGTCATCATTACACAAAAACCTGAATGTGTCATTTGTATCTGCGTTGTAAATTCATAAACTAAAGCACCGTTTTGCTCTGAGAGGCGCGTTTGGCGTGCCTGTTCAGTGTTTACAAAGACGCGCGCCTCTTTAAAGGCCGACTGAAAGCCACTACTAGCCACCACGCAGTCTGATAGTTTATACATCAATGATAATAATAAATAATAATAAATGGGTTGTACTTGTATAGCGCTTTTCTACCTTCAAGGTACTCAAAGCGCTTTGACACTACTTCCACATTTACCCACACATTCACACACTGATGGAGGGAGCTGCCATGCAAGGCGCCAACCAGCAGCCATCAGGAGCAAGGGTGAAGTGTCTTGCTCAGGACACAACGGACGTGACGAGGTTGGTACTAGGTGGGGTTTGAACCAGGGACTCTCGGGTTGCGCACGGCCACTCTCCCACTGTTTAGTTAAAAAAAACATATTTATTATTTATCTAGTTTATTCATTTTAGCAGAACATAATGTATATTGTATGTACATGTATTTTGTCTAATAAATATGACCTAAGTCTAACATTTATTTATTAAATTAATAATTAAATCTTCGTAATTAACACATGCTTTCATGTCATTTTACAAGCTAGAGAACTGCAAGTAAGTCAGATATATCATTTTACTTAATTTGATCAAAATCAAGAGTAAAATTACTCCCGGTAACAGTTCGAGATGCTACCTCAGTAGAAGCATTTAAGTCTCATCTTAAAACTCATTTGTATACTCTAGCCTTTAAATAGACCTCCTTTTTAGACCAGTTGATCTGCCGCTTCTTTTCTTTCTCCTATGTCCCCCCCTCTCTTGTGGAGGGGGTCCGGTCCGATGACCATGGATGAAGTACTGACTGTCCAGAGTCGAGACCAGGATGGACCGCTCGTCGGGACCCAGGATGGACCGCTCGCCTGTATCGGTTGGGGACATCTCTACGCTGCTGATCCGCTTCAGATGGTTTCCTGTGGACGGGACTCTCGCGGCTGTGTTGGAGCCACTATGGATTGAACTTTCACAGTATCATGTTGGACCCGCTCGACATCCATTGCTTTCGGTCCCCTAGAGGGGGGGGGGTTGCCCACATCTGAGGTCCTCTCCAAGGTTTCTCATAGTCAGCATTGTCACTGGCGTCCCACTGGATGTGAATTCTCCCTGCCCACTGGGTGTGAGTTTTCCTTGCCCTTTTGTGGGTTCTTCCGAGGATGTTGTAGTCGTAATGATTTGTGCAGTCCTTTGAGACATTTGTGATTTGGGGCTATATAAATAAACATTGATTGATTGATACTAACATTGGAGTGGGCCCCGAGTCCCTCTGTAGTGTAGGTCCTCCTGAGGTCAAACAAGTTAAGAACCCCTGCTATTTACAACAAGTCTGTAGATGGAAATTAGCATTTGGCTACAACCTGACACATAAAAATTGTATATGTTCATTAATGTACTATAACAAAGGGTAACTTCCTGTCAGGAAATGTAATACACATCTATAAACAATCTTATTGGTGTGTTTAGTCAAGTTGGAGAAAGTTCAGTTGGAGAAAATGTTTTAGTTTATAAATCAATTAATGTTTCTGTGCGATCTGGGAGCAAATGCGTCACGGACTGGTACCGGTCCCCATACCGGTGGTTGGGGACCACTGTGTTAAGGGACCACCCAATATAATGGTAGAGGTAAATATTGGAACGTTTATGCTATAAATCTGAGTATCTTGCTTTAAGAGACAGAGGGAAGGATGAGAAATGGTGTTTGTATACTAAAAGGTAGGGGACATGAGGTACATTTACCAAGCACAAACATCATTTAGGTCAAGTGATAACTTCTAGTCCAGGCTATGCTGCTGAAGAGTATATTGTGCCACACTAGGACAAAAACATTTTTGAGTAAAATAGACACCAACGTATGGCTATCCTAAATACAACAATTGGCTTTAGTTAGTACTTTAATTAGTACATATATGATGAAATATTAACATCGCAACACATGCCAATACGGACGCTTTAGTTTACTAAATTACAATTTTAATTTCCCCAGAGTTTCGTCTCCGAAACGTCGTGTAGTAAAGACGTGTACGCAAGACGTCACGGGTTTTTAGGAAGTATGAGCGCTGCACACACACACAGCTGAAAGTCGTCTGCTTTAACCGCATAATTATACAGTTTTTTGGACATCTGTGTTGCTGAATCTTTTGCAATTTGTTCAATTAATATTGGAGAAGTCACAGTAGAAAGATGGAGTTGGGAAGCTTTAGCTATTAGCCACACAAACACACGGTGATTCCTTGTTTAAAATTCCTGGAGGTGAAACTTTACTATGGATCAGAGCGCGGTCAAGCGAACATGGAGCCCGACTACACGTCAACCGGCAGGTTTCGGTGAGAAAATTGTGGTAAAAAGTCGCTTCTTACCGGCGAAAAGCTGCCGTCGACTCCCCTGAGACACTACGCGTCAACACACCTCTGACTATCAGGTACTATTTAACTCACTAAAACACTAGCAACATAATAGAAAGATAAGGGATTTCCCAGAATTATCCTAGTAAATGTGTCTAAAATCATCGGAATCCGTCCCAATGCAATCGTGTTTTTTTAAAAAAAAAATTTTCTAGCCCGTCGCTATCAATATCCTCGAACACGAATCTTTCTTCCTCGCTCAAATTAATGGGGAAATTGTCGTTTTCTCGGTCCGAATAGCACTTTTTGTTGGAGGCTCCCATTAAAAACAATGTGAATATGTGAGGAGCCATCAAACATGTGACGTCATCGTCTGCGACTTCCGGTAGAGGCAGGGCTTTTCTCTTAGCACCGAAAGTTGCAAACTTTATCGTGGATGTTTCAGAAAATCCTTTCAGCAAAAATATGGCGAAATGATGAAGTATGACACACAGAATGGACCTGCTATCCCCGTTTAAATAAGAACATCTCATTTCAGTAGGCCTTCAGGGTTGAGTTCAGCCTTTTTAAACCGTATTTGAACACAAACAGCACAGTATGTACTTTATTGAGATAAGTACAACTCTCCTAATAGTAATGAGATGGGTCAGACACAAATAATTATTTAGTATCACTTTTTGGCAACCACTATATGATCATTTGGGGATTGATTTCAGTCTTTTAAAACAGTATTTGAAGAAGTACACATCACAGTTGGTACTTTATTGATATATATGCAACTCTCCTGAGGGCAATCTAGTTATTGATGCACAAATGAGATGTGTCAGGCACAAATGATTACTTTGGATCACTGTTTGGCAACCACTATATGGTTATTTAGGGTTGATTTCAGTCTTTTTTTAAAAAGGTACGTCAACAAGTTAACAGCACAGTACATACTTCATTGGTGTGTGTGTGTGTGTGTATATATATATATATATATATATATATATATATATATATATATATATATATATATATATAAATAAAACGTTCCAAAAGGTAATTTAGTTATTGATGCACAAATTATTATTTTGGATCACTTTTTGGCAACCACCATATGGTCATTTGGGGTTAATTTCTGCCTTTTTTAAATGTATGTAAATAAATAAATAAATGGGTTGTACTTGTATAGCGCTTTTCTACCTTCAAGGTACTCAAAGCGCTTTGACACTACTTCCACATTTAACCATTCACACACACATTCACACACTGATGGAGGGAGCTGCCATGCAAGGCGCCAACCAGCAACCATCAGGAGCAAGGGTGAAGTGTCTTGCTCAGGACACAATGGACGTGACGAGGTTGGTACTAGGTGGGATTTGAACCAGGGACCCTCGGGTTGCGCACGGCCACTCTCCCACTGCGCCACGCCGTCCCTACCTATGTAGTAAGTAAACAGCCAAATATGTACTTTATTGTGATGTATATAAAACTCTCCGATGGGTAATCTAGTATTTGATGTACAAATTATTATTTTGGATCACTTTTTGGCAATGACTATATGGTCATTTGGGGTTGATTACAACCTTTTTAAACATTAATTGAACACAAAAAGCATCATGTGTACTTTATGGTGATACGTCTAACTCTCCTTATTGTAATCTAGTTATTGATGCACAAATGAGATGTTTCAGACACAAATGACTACCTTGGATCACTTTTTGGCAACCACACTATAGTCATTTAGGGTTGATTTTAGCCTTTTTAAACCGTATTTGAACACAAACACCAAAGTATGTACTTTATTGAGATAAGTACAAGCCTCCTTATGGTAATCTAGTTATTTATGAATAAATGAGATCATTTAGGATCACTTTTTGGCAACCACTATATAATCATTTGGGGATTGATTTCAGTCTTTTAAAACAGTATTTGAAGAAGTACACATCACAGTGGGTACTTTATTTATATATATGCAACTCTCCTGAGGGCAATCTAGTTATTGATGCACAAATGAGATGTGTCAGGCACAAATGATTACTTTGGATCACTGTTTGGCAACCACTATATGGTTATTTAGGGTTGATTTCAGTCTTTTTTTAAAAAGGTACGTCAACAAGTTTAACAGCACAGTACGTACTTTATTGGTGTGTGTATATATATATATATATATATATATATATATATATATATATATATATATATATATATATATATATATATATATATATATATATATATATATATATATAAAACGTTCCAAAAGGTAATTTAGTTATTGATGCACAAATTATTAATTTGGATCAGTTTGTGGTCATTTGGGGTTGATTTCACCCTTTTTAAAAAGGTACATCAACAAGTAAACAGCACAGTACGTATTATTTTGGATCACTTTTTGGCAACCACCATATGGTCATTTGGGGTTAATTTCTGCCTTTTTTAAATGTATGTAGTAAGTAAACAGCCAAATATGTACTTTATTGTGATGTATATAAAACTCTCCGATGGGTAATCTAGTATTTGATGTACAAATTATTATTTTGGATCACTTTTTGGCAATCACTATATTGTCATTTGGGGTTGATTACAACCTTTTTAAACATTAATTGAACACCAAAAGCATCATGTGTACTTTATGGTGATACGTCTAACTCTCCTTATTGTAATCTAGTTATTGATGCACAAATGAGATGTTTCAGACACAAATGACTACTTTGGATCACTTTTTGGCAACCACACTATAGTCATTTAGGGTTGATTTTAGCCTTTTTAAACCGTATTTGAACACAAACAGCACAGTATGTACTTTATTGAGATAAGTACAACTCTCCTAATAGTAATCTAGATATTGATGAAGAAATGAAATGTCAGACACAAATAATTATTTAATATCACTTTTTGGCAACCACTATATGATCATTTGGGGATTGATTTCAGTCTTTTAAAACAGTATTTGAAGAAGTACACATCACAGTGGGTACTTTATTGATATATATGCAACTCTCCTGAGGGCAATCTAGTTATTGATGCACAAATGAGATGTGTCAGGCACAAATGATTACTTTGGATCACTGTTTGTCAACCACTATATGGTTATTTAGGGTAGTTTTCAGTCTTTTTTTTTAAAAAGGTACGTCAACAAGTTAACAGCACAGTATGTACTTTATTGGTGTGTGTGTGTGTGTGTGTGTGTATATATATATATATATATATATATAAATAAAACGTTCCATAAGGTAATTTAGTTATTGATGCACAAATTATTAATTTGGATCACTTTTTGGTCATTTGGGGTTGATTTCACCCTTTTTAAAAAGGTACATCAACAAGTAAACAGCACAGTACGTATTGTGATATATATATATATATATATATATATATATATATATATATATATATATATATATATATAAAAACCCTCCAAAGGGTAATCTAGTTATTGATGCACCAAGAATTATTTTGGATCCCTTTTTGGCAACCACCATATGGTCATTTGGGGTTCATTTCTGCCTTTTTTAAATGTATGTAGTAAGTAAACAGCCAAATATGTACTTTATTGTGATGTATATAAAACTCTCCGATGGGTAATCTAGTACAAATTATTATTTTGGATCACTTTTTAGCAATCACTATATGGTCATTTGGGGTTAATTACAACCTTTTTAAACATTAATTGAACACCAAAAGCATCATGTGTACTTTATGGTGATACGTATAACTCTCCTTATTGTAATCTAGTTATTGATGCACAAATGAGATGTTTCAGACACAAATGCCTACTTTGGATCACTTTTTGGCAACCACACTATAGTCATTTAGGGTTGATTTTAGCCTTTTTAAACCGTATTTGAACACAAACACCAAAGTATGTACTTTATTGAGATAAGTACAACCCTCCTTATGGTAATATAGTTATTTATGAATAAATTAGATCATTTAGGATCATTTTTTGGCAACCACTATATAATCATTTGGGGATTGATTTCAGTATTTTTAAACGGTATTTGAAGAAGTACACATCACAGCGGGTACTTTAATAATATATATGCAACTCCCCTAACGATAATCCAGAGTTATAATCACGTTTATAAAAGTATTTTTAAGTCCCTTGGAGCGTCGATGCTAACATGCGAGCACTTACCACCGGCGCCTCCTCGTCGTCGTCTTCTGCTTGCTTGTCTTCCACCGTCACCATCTGTTTCCAGTCTATGTCATCATCGACGATCTTAAGCCTGGACAAGAGAGAGAAAAGCGAGTTAATTCCACAACATTTGCAAACCACAACAAAACAGGCTAGCGCTGCTTAGCTAGGTTAGCAGCTAGCTTATTTTGGCTAACGAGCAAAAAAAAAAAAGGTGAATAAATACTCGCCCTTTTCCTGCGGGCTTACGTCGCTTCTTCTTAAGTTTGTCCTTGGACTTTTTAGCGTCGTCGTCTGCGGATAAATAACGTTTGAGGTATTCGGCTTTAGATAATGCAAGTCCTGCGGAGGCCATCTTGTCGTGAACAACCACTGCCCCCCCCCCCTCGCAGAACCTCATGAAACAACAATTTAATTTGTAAATTGACGTTTGAATTGCGCAGAGTTGCTGTGGATAAAATGTATTATTTGTGTAACCTATTTTTATTGGCGTGCCTCTTTGTGATGTTATAAGCTGTTATACAGTATATGCCTTGAGCTCTTATTTTGAAGGCGCCAAAAGCGGAAGTGGCGTCACGCTGTGTTGCAGAGGAGTTTTGAAATGAAACAAAATAAAGTGGTCCTCGTGTAAAACTGGAGCCTCTGTGTTTGTTATTTTGTTGTTTAATCCAGTGTAGGCGATATATAAAAACCGTATGTTACATTGGTGGGAGTCGCTTCTTTGTGTTGTTAAGTCATATTCGCTGTCACGCCAAATTTCTTTTCCCCCCCCATTTACTTCCGGGGTCATGATTAATACAGACGTTTTGTTAACGCTATATTATAAAAATATAACGCTATATTATAAAAATACAGACGCTTTGTTAACGTTGTATTATAAAAAAATCAAAAAACAATTTACAAACACAAGCTATGGGACGACATAAGAGGAAACGTGACCCCGGAAGTAAATGCGTCATCCCATAGCTTGTGTTTGTAAATAGTTTTTTATTTTTTTTTTATAATATAGCGTTATATTTTTATAATATAGCGTTATATTTGTATAATATAGCGTTAACAAAATGTCTGTATTAATCATGACCCCGGAAGTAAATGGGGGGAGAAGGTTTTTGTAGGGGGGAAGAAATTTGGCGTGACACTGCCAACCTTGAGACCTCCGATTTCGGGAGGTGGGGGGCGCGGTCGGGGGGTGGGGCGAAGGCGTGGTTTGGGGCGTTGGGCGTGGTTAAGAGGGGAGGAATTTATTTACAGCCAATTCACCAACTGGAGTATTTCCTATATTTATTTACTTGACTTTCAGTGAATTCTAGCTATATATATTTATTTTATTATATATAAAAATAAAACAAATAGTTGAATTTCAGATGGCACCTATCAAATACACAGTTATAAAAACACAGTTTTACTAACTGTACTGTGCTTGCTGGTTACTAAAAAAAAAAAACAACAACACTTACCTTTCACTAGTTGAGTAACGTCACTTCCGAGTTTCCAGAAGATGGCGCCAGTATGTGCTTTGGCCTGCCGTCTCTCGCTGTCAGCTCTGTTCGTTTTTGTGTTGTTTGCATCCATTTTCGTCTCTGTATGCCCACCTTCGACGTTGGTTTTTCGACGTCCCAGTCAGCTTTTTCACCTGGCCGGATTCCTGCCTTCCTTTTTCCCGCCTCGTAGCTCCTCTCCCCCGCCACCTGCGGGCTGTGTGTCGGGCCCCACCTGGATCAGCTGCGCCCTTGGACGTGCTGGCCCCCGCAAGATCTTTGACAAACAAAGCGTTCATCCTGAAGTATTTCTTCACTTCCTCTGTGTGACGGAAACATGGCTGAGAGCCGGTGACTCCGCCCCTCTTAATGAACTTCTGCCTCCGGAGTGTTCCTATTTTAATTCTCCACGGTCGTCCGGTCGAAAAGGAGGAAGATTAGCAGTTGTTTTTAAAAATGACTTTAAATGCCGTCAGATCCACCTGCAATCCTCCTTTTCTATCTTCGAACTGTGCATGTTTGAGCTGGAGGGGGCGTGGCCTCCAGCTCCGGCTAAATTTCGGGAGAAAATTTCTTCCGGGAGGTTTTCAGGAGAGGTGCTGAATTTCGGGAGTCTCCAGGAAAATCTGGAAGGGTTGGCAAGTATATGGTAAATTCCTGTTATAAGCTGTCATACAATATATGCCTTGCGCTCTTATTTTGAAGGCGCCAAGAGCGGAAGTGGTGACACATTGTAGTGGAGCGGAGTTTTGAAAAGAAACGAAAAAAAGTGGTCCTCGTTTAAAACTGGAGCCTCTGTCTTTGTTATTTTGTAGTTTTATACAGTATAAGTGATATATATAAACCCTTGGTTACATTGGTGGGAGTCGCTTCTTTGTGTTGTTAAGTTCCTGTTTAAGCTGTTATACAGTGTATGCATCGCGCTCTTGTTTTGAAGGCGCCAAGAGCGGAAGTGGTGACACATTGTAGTGGAGCGGAGTTTTGAAAACAAACGAAATAAAGTTGTCCTCGTTTAAAACCGGAGAATCTGTCTTTGTTATTTTGTAGTTTTATACTGTAAAGGCGATATATATAAACCCTCAGTTACATTTGTAATAGCTAAACGATAACTCCAATTAAAACATGGTTTGGTAACTTTGGGTAATTAGTTTCTTTATTTCCAACTTTCTGTAAGGTCAGTGAAGGCGTCGCTGCCCACTTGTCAACATGAATACGTTTTTTGTCTTTTGCAAGTTTGGACAATGTTTTAATTAGGTGTGGAAAATGTGGAGCGGCTGTTCACACGCCGAGATTATCGTCTCTAATCCGATCAAGTGACTGCGCGTCTTTCTTTTGGCGTGTGTGTGTGTTCGTTTGGCTGTTTTTTTGGATTTAGATGAGCATCAGAAGGAGTTAAAGTCACGTGGGTTGGGAAGATGATCGAGTGACGTCAGAGTTTAGCAGGTTATAGTGTAGGTGTTTAAATAGTGGCCCCTGGGGCCCGTTTGAGTCCCTCAGCTATGTTTGAATTGCCCACAACACCTTTTAAAGATACAAAAAACATATAAAGTGGAATAAAATAATATATTGCACCTTGAAATAATTTTTGGGGGAAAATATTGCACATTTTGTGTGTTTGTCATATAAAAAAACGTTGTTGTAGTTTTTTTTTTTTTTGACAAAAGGGCATAAAACATTTAATTCAAAGATGAAAGTACTGAAAGTAAAAAAAAAAACCAACAAAAAAAATTATTTTTAACACTTTTATGAATGGGGATCCTTTTGGGTCACCGAGAATTTTAGTAATTTTTTAAAATGTTTATTTAAACAGTCATCACTAGTAAAATAAAAAACAATAATAGCTAAAAAAAAAAATTAAAATAATGGTGTTTTAGTTGTATTTTATTTATTTTTTTTGGGGGGGGGGGGAGGTTATTGCATCATTTATATTTTGCCATCAAAAAAAGTGATGTTTTCTTTTATAAGACATAATCAAAAAATGTAAACTTTATGTCGATAGATGGACCTTATATATATATATATATATATATATATATATATATATATATGAGTGTGTGTGTGTATCTATATATGTATATATAAGTATATATATGTATGTATGTGTATACACACATATATACATACATACATTTACATATATATACTTATACATACATAATAATTGTTGTATATATATATACATTACAAATACATATACATGTATACGATATATACATGCATATATATACTATATATACATACATACATACATATATACATTACATGTACATACATGTATATACATACATATGTACTAAATATTCATATACATTCATATATATTCATACATACATACATCTATATATAAATACACATATACATACATACATACAGATATACATATATATGCACATATAAACCTATATATACATATATATGTGTATTTTGGGTATATGCATTTGTGTATGTATGTGATTATGTGTGTATGTGTATGTATGTATGTGTATATATATATATATATATATGTATATATATATATAAATTGTATGTGTGTGTATATATGTATATATGTAAGTGTGTGTGAATTTAAATGTATTTTATATAGACAATATATAGCAGCAACCACTGAATTGAATTATATTATATATATTATTGTATTATATATTGTATATATATATATAGTATATGTATAGGGGTGGGACCTAATAAGTTTACTTCTTCCCACTCCCTTTTGAGCCAATCTTGACATCTACAAAAGATTAGTCACATGTCATGTTTTCAATGTAGGTGTAAAAATAATGTAGCTATATATTACTTTTGTATTTTATGTCATTCTCTTGTTTTGTTTGCATGGCTCAAAATAAACCATTCATTCATTCATACACACACATATGTATATACATATATATAGTAAACTAAATATATATATATATATATATATATATATATATATATATATATATATATATATATATATATATACAGTATATATATATATAAACAAAAGAGGGGGTAAAAGAGACGGATTCTAGGGGCCCATGATGGAAGGGGGCCCAGAGAGGCCCCTAATGATGATGAAATTATATGAAATTATGTGTTGGGGGCCCTGTAAAAATTATTTTCATGGGGCCCAAAATCCCTAGCAGGGCTCCTGTGTGTGTGTGTGTGTGTGTGGGTGTATGTGTGTGTGTGTATATATATATATATATATATATATATATATATATATATATATATATATATATATGTGTATATATGTATATATGTGTGTGTATAAATATATGTGTATATATATATCCATCCATCCATCCATTTTCTGCCGCTTATTCCCTTTCGGGGTCGCGGGGGGCGCTGGCGCCTATCTCAGCTACAATCGGGCGGAAGGCGGGGTACACCCTGGACAAGTCGCCACCTCATCGCAGGGCCAACACAGACAGACAGACAACATTCACACACTAGGGCCAATTTAGTGTTGCCAATCAACCTATCCCCAGGTGCATGTCTTTGGAGGTGGGAGGAAGCCGGAGTACCCGGAGGGAACCCACGCAGTCACGGGGAGAACATGCAAACTCCACACAGAAAGATCCCGAGCCTGGATTTGAACCCAGGACTGCAGGACCCTAGTATTGTGAGGCAGACGCACTAACCCCTCTGCCACCGTGAAGCCCAGGATTACACATCTGAAATAAAATAGTTTTCTAAACTGGACTTTCAATTGAAACAGTAGGTAATAATGGAAGATCTCCATCGAGACAGAGAGACTTTTAAAACTGAAGAAAGATAAGGAAGACTTCTATAAACAAGTTATCGATGCTTTTGATCAGAAGGAGCTGCGCATGGACTTCATTTATAAGTAAATGTAAGACCATAATAATGTTTTTTTTAAATTATATGTGCTTTTCATGATGGTATCCTTGAATCACATTCAAATTTATAAGCGCAGGCCTAAATTTACCGCATGCCTTTGGTAAACGCCGGAGTGAGAAGAGGATTTAAATTAATTAGCGCCCCGGCAGCAATTCAAGGAAATACGGTTAATAAACTTTAATCCGACTACTAGTTTGGAATATATATATATATATATATATATATATATATACATATATATATATAATTTTTAGTTTATAATATTTTATTTCTAGGCTGCAGTACTGCAGCGAAAGTGAAAGCTCCTGAATCCCCTCTGACTTCCTGTCACTCAAAGTGTTGCAATGGAGCAAAAAGTCCTCACGGCTGCTGGAGCGTGTGATCTTGCGACCTGCGACCTGTGACCTACGACCTGTGACCTGTGACCTGCGACCTGTGACCTGTGACCTGCGACCCCTTTTAAACTGCTACATTCATCTTTTTGGCCAGGTTTTTTTCATTCAAATCTGTCCGACTAAGTCAGGCTCACTTCAACTAATTAAAGACAACATTGGATTAGTTTAAGAGCGACTTGGCAAAGAATGTCATTATACTCATCTTTTACATTTAGATGATGTGATGAGGTGGCGACTTGTCCAGGGTGTACCCCGCCTTCCGCCCGACTGTAGCTGAGATAGGCACCAGCGCCCCCTGCAACCCCAAAGCGAATAAGCGGTAGTAAAATGGATGGATGGATGAGTTTTCAATATTTGTTTTGTCTAACTATTTTATGTATAGCAATATATAGCACCAAATAACCAAAGTATGAGCAAAATTAGCTAAAAAACAAAACTAGGGTGCTAACAGTAGTATGCTAATAATAGCATGCTTACAGCTAGCATTCGTGAACTAACAAAATATATGACACTGAGGTGTATACCTGTTAAAGAACTACAAAAGCTAGCATGCTAACAGCTAAAACGCTAACTCGAAAATGTATTATTCTGTGGTGCGTACTCGTCAAATAATCTAAAAAGAGCTAGCATGCTAAAGTTGTATCTGCAAGTACCAAAATATATTTTTCTATATTGTGTACTTGTTAAATAATCTAAAAAAGCTAGCATGCTAATGTTAGCATGATAAAATTCAAACTAAGTACCAACATATGACACTGAGGTGTATACCTGTTAAAGAACTACAAAAGCTAGCATGCTAACAGTGAAAACGCTCACTCGAACATGCGTCAAGTCCCGAAATATATTCTTCTGAGTTGTTTACCTGTTAAATGATCCAAAAAAGCTAGCATGCTAAAGTTTTATCTGTAAGTACCAAAAATATATTCTTCTGAGTTGTTACCTGTTAAATTATCTAAAAAAGCTAGCATGCTAATGTTAGCATGATAAAATTCTAACTAAGTACCAATATATGACACTGAGGTGTATACCTGTTAAAGAACTACAAAAGCTAGCATGCTAACAGCTAAAATGCTCACTGGAACATGCGTCAAGTCCCGAAATATATTCATCTGAGTTGTTTTACCTGTTAAATAATCCAAAAAAGCTAGTATGCTAAAGTTTTATCTGTAAGTACCAAAAATATATTCTTCTGAGTTGTTACCTGTTAAATCATCTAAAAAAAGCTAGCATGCTAATGTTTTATCTGTAAATACCAAAAATAAATTCTTCTGAGTTGTGTACCTGTTAAATTATCTAAAAAAGGTAGCATTCTAATGTTAGCATGATAAAATTCTAACTAAGTACCAACATATGACACTGAGGTGTATACCTGTTAAAGAACTACAAAAGCTAGCATGCTAACAGCTAAAATGCTCACTCGAACATGCGTCAAGTCCCAAAATATATTCTTCTGAGTTGTTTACCTGTTAAATGATCCAAAAAAGCTAGCATGCTAAAGTTGTATTTGTAAGTACCAACATTTTTTCCCCCGAGTTGTGTACCATTTAAAAGATTTAAAAAAGTTAGCATTCAAAGTTGTATCTGTAAGTACCAAAAATATATTCTTCTGAATTGTGTACTTGTTAGATGATCCAAAAAAGCTAACATGCTAAAGTTGTACCTGTACGTACCAAAATGATATTCTTCTGAGTTGTTACCTGATAAATTATCTAAAAAAGCTAGCATGCTAATGTTAGCATGATAAAATTCAAACTAAGTACCAACATATGACACTGAGGTGTATACCTGTTAAAGAACTACAAAAGCTAGCATGCTAAAGTTGTATCTGTAAGTACCAAAATATATTTTCTGATTTGTGTAGCTGTGAAATGATTTAAAAAAGCTAGCATGATCAATCAATCAATCAATGTTTATTTATATAGCCCTAAATCACCAGTGTCTCAAAGGGCTGCCAAAACCACAACACAAACCACAACGACATCCTGGGTAAATGATCTAAAAAAGCTAGCATGCTAATGATAGCATGCTCAAATTCTAACTGGAAGTACCAAAATATATTACCCTGATGTGAGTACCTGTTAAAAAGATCTAAAAAAAAGATAACATGCTAATGCTAGCATGCTAAAATTCTAACTGAGTACTTAAATATATTACTCTGAGGGGAGTAACTCTTAAATAATCTTAAAAAAAATATAGCATGCTAATGTTAGCATGCTAAAATTCTAACTAAGTACCAAAATATATTATTCTGTGGTGAGTAACAGTTAAATTATCTAAAAAAAAAAAAAAGATAGCATGCTAATGTTAGCATGCTTAAATTCTAACTGTAAGTACTTAAATATATTAATCTGAGGGGCGTACCTCTTAAATGATCTAAAAAAAAAAAAAAAGCTAGCATGTTAAAATTCTAACTATAAGTTCCAAAATATATTACTCTGAAGTGAGTAACTGTTAAATTATCTTAAAAAAATATAGCATGCTAATGTTAGCATGCTAAAATTCAAACTAAGTACCAAAATATATTATTCTGTGGTAACTGTTAAATAATCTAAAAAAGCTAGAATGCTAATGTTAGCATGATCCAATTCTAGCTGTAAGTACCTGTTAAATTATCTAAAAAAATCTAGCATGCTAAAATCCGAACTGTAAGTACCAAAATACATCACTCTGTGGTGTGTACCTGTTAAATGATCTAAAATAGCTAGCATGCTAATGTTAACATGCTAAAATTCTAACTAAGTATCAAAATATATTAACCTGAGGTGAGTTCCTGCTAAATGATCTAAAAAGCTAGTATGCTAATGTTAGCATGCGAAAATTCTAACTAAGTACCAAAATATATTATTCTGTGGTGTGTAACTGTTAACTGATTTAAAAAAGCTAGCATGCCAAAGTTAGCATGCAAAAATTCTAACTGTAAGTACCAAAATATATACCTGGAGGTGAGTACCTGTTAAATGATCTAAAAAAAAAAAAAAAAGATAGCATAATGATGTTAGCATTCTAAAATTCTAACTTTGTACCAAATCATATTATTCTGTGGTGAGTACCTGTTAATTGATCTAAAATAAGCTAACATGCTAATGTTAGCATGCTAAAATTCTAACTGTAAGTACCCAAATATATTACTCTGAGGGAGTACCTCTTAAATAATAAAAAAAAAAGAAGCTACCATGCTAATGTTAGCATGCTAAACTTCTAACTGTAAGTACCAAAATATATATTTTTCTGTGGCGAGTAACTGATAAATGATCTAACAAAGTTAGCATGCTAATATTAGCATGCATAAAGTTTAACTGTAGGTACCAAAATATGTTAACCTGAAGTGAGTACCTGCTAAATGATCCAAAAAAAAAGATAGCACACTAATGTTAGCATGCTAAAATTCTAACTAAGTACCAAAATATATTATTCTGTGATGAGTAACTGTCAAATGATCTAAAAAAGCTAGCATGCTAATGTTAGCATGCAAAAAATCTAACTGTATGTACCAAAATATATTATTCTGTGGTGAGTAACTGTTAAATGATTTAAAAAAGCTAGCATGCTACCATTAGCATGCTAACAGGCATAATTAGTCTAACAACAAAATATTTGACGCAAAAGTGTATACCTGCAAATTTCACTTAAAAAGCTAATATTGCGCTGTTAGCATCCTAACAGATATTATCGTCAAGTAACAAGATGTTTGACGCCGATTCGTGTACCTGCAAAATTAGCAAAAAATCTAGCATGCTACCATTAGCATGCTAACAGGTATAATTTGTCAAAAAAGATGTTTGACAACAAGGCGTGTACCTGCAAAATTAGCAAAAAAGCTATCATGCTACTGTTAGCATGCTAACAGGTACAATTAGTCAAAAAAAATGTTTGACACCGAGGCGTGTACCTGCAAAACTAGCAAAAAAAGCTAGCATGCTAACAGGCATAATTTGTGTTTGACACCAAGGCATATACCTGCAAAATCAGCAAAAAAGCTATTATGCTACCGTTAGTATGCTAAGAGGTATCATTTGTCAAGTGAGCAGATGTTTGACGCTGAGGAAAAATTGCAAAAAAAGCTAGCATGCTATGTTAGCATGCTAACAGGTATAATTTGTCAAAAAAAGTTGTTTTGACACCGAGGCGTATACCTGCAAAATGAACCCAAAAAAGCTAACATGCTACCGTTAGCGTGCTAACAGGTATAATTTTTGTTTGACGCCGAGGCATATACCTGCACAATCTGCAAAAAAGCTAGCATCCTAACGTTGGCATGCTAACAGGTAAAATTTTTGTTTGAAACCGAGGCGTATACCTGCAAAATCAGCAAAAAAGCTGGCATGCTACATTAGCATGCTAACAGGTATAATTTGTCAAAAAAAAAGTTGTTTTGACACCGAAGCGTATACCTGCAAAATAAACCCAAAAAAGCAAACATGCTACCGTTAGCGTGCTAACAGGTATAATTTTTGTTTAACGCCGAGGCGTGTGCCTGCAAAATTGCAAAAAAAAGCTAGCATGCTGCCGCTAGCATGCTAACAGGTATAATTTTCTACACAGAGCAGTATACCTGCAAAATTAGCAAAAAAATTTGCATGCTACCGTTAGCATGCTAAAAGGTATAATTTTTGTTTGACGCCGAGGCATATACCTGCACAATCTGCAAAAAAGCTAGCATCCTAACGTTGGCATGCTAACAGGTAAAATTTTTGTTTGAAACCGAGGCGTATACCTGCAAAATCAGCAAAAAAGCTGGCATGCTACATTAGCATGCTAACAGGTATAATTTGTCAAAAAAAAAGTTGTTTTGACACCGAAGCGTATACCTGCAAAATGAACCCAAAAAAGCAAACATGCTACCGTTAGCGTGCTAACAGGTATAATTTTTGTTTGACGCCGAGGCATATACCTGCACAATCTGCAAAAAAGCTAGCATCCTAACGTTGGCATGCTAACAGGTAAAATTTTTGTTTGAAACCGAGGCGTATACCTGCAAAATCAGCAAAAAAGCTGGCATGCTACATTAGCATGCTAACAGGTATAATTTGTCAAAAAAAAAGTTGTTTTGACACCGAAGCGTATACCTGCAAAATGAACCCAAAAAAGCAAACATGCTACCGTTAGCGTGCTAACAGGTATAATTTTTGTTTAACGCCGAAGCGTGTGCCTGCAAAATTGCAAAAAAAAGCTAGCATGCTGCCGCTAGCATGCTAACAGGTATAATTTTCTACACAGAGCAGTATACCTGCAAAATTAGCAAAAAAATTTGCATGCTACCGTTAGCATGCTAAAAGGTATAATTTGTCAAAAAAAAGTTGTTTTGACACCGAAGCGAATACCTGCAAAATGAACCCAAAAAAGCTAACATGCTACCGTTAGCGTGCTAACAGGTATAATTTTTGTTTGATGCCGAGGTGTGTACCTGCAAAATTGCAAAAAAAAAGCTAGCATGCTGCCGCTAGCATGCTAACAGGTATAATTTTCTACACAGAGCAGTATACCTGCAAAATTAGCAAAAAAATGTGCATGCTACCATTAGCATGCTAAAAGGTATAATTTTTGTTTGACGCCCAGGCGTTTACCTGCAAAATCCGCAAAAAAATAGCATGCTATCGTTAGCATGCTAACGGGTATAATTTTTGACACTGAGGCGTATACCTGCAAAATTAGTAAAAAAGCTAGCATGTTATCGTTAGCATGCTAGCAGGTATAATTTGTCAAAAAATATGTTTGACACCGAGGCATGTACCTGCAAAATTAGCAGAAAAGTTAGCATGCTACTGTTAGCATGCTAACAGGTATAATTTTTGACACTGAGGCGTATACCTGCAAAATTAAAAAAAAAATTAGCACGCTACCGTTAGCATGCTAACTGGTATAATTTTTGTTTGACACAGAGGCGTGTACCTGCAAAATTAGCAAAAAAGCTAGCATGCTAACAGGTATCATTTCTGTTTGACGCCGAGGTGTGTACCTGCAACGTTAGCGGAAAAGCTAGCATGCTAATGTTCGGAAGGCTAACAATTGTGCCAGGGGAATTACGGTTGCCATGGAAACAGACGGAAGATGAACAATCCCAGTGGTAAACAAATAAGTTCAACCGGACATAAAAGGTGTGCAAAGTGTCAGGGGATTGACCATCCGTTTGTGAGGACGCCGGGCGGGCGCCAGACGCGTCCCGGCATCACTTGAGGCAGCCCGAGCATCCTTCGGGGTCTTGGCGGCGGCCGAGGTGCGGCTTGATGCTGTCGGGCGCCGCCATCCTCCGCACGCCGGGCTGGCTCGCCATCATGTGCTGGACCAGGAAGATGGCCGCCTCGTTGATGTTGAGGTTGTCCTGCGGGGGACACTTCATTAGGCACACCATCAGTTAGCCCACGTTAACTTTCAGTTTCGATACCCATCGAGGCCGGGCGAACCTACGTGGACAAAGTTTCTTAACCGATCCGCATCAGCTGAGTCTAATTATTTAACAGACTTGGACTTAGACAAACTTTATTGATCCACAAGGGAAATTGTTCAATCCAAGTTAACTTTCAGTTTCGATACAGATTCAGGCACTGCCACCCTAAGTGGACAAAATGTCCTGTAAAAATGTTTGTTTCTTAACTACTTGGCATCAGCTGAGTCCAATTAGGTAAATCCAAGCTAACTTTCAGTTTCGGAGAATGTGTGTGCATGTGTCAGGTTAACTTTCAGTTTCGATACCCATTGAAGCATTGCAAAGCTAAGTGGACAAAATGTCCTGTAAAAAGTAAAAAATTTAAATTTCTTAACCACTTGGCATCAGCTGAGTTCAATTATTTAATCCAAGTTAACTTTCAGTTTCGGAGAATATGTCAAGTTAACTTTCAGTTTCGATACCCATTGAGACATTGCAAACCTAAGTGGACAAAATGTCCCATAAAAAGTAAAAAATAATGTTTCTTAACTACTTGGCATCAGCTGAGTCTAATTAGTTAACCCAAGTTAACTTTCAGTTTCGATGCCCATCGAGGCATTGCAAATCTATGTGGACAAAATGTCCTGTAAAAACTATTTTTTTCTTAACTACTTGGCATCAGCTGAGTCTAATGAGTTAATCCAAGTAAACTTTCAGTTTCGATACCCATCAGGCCATTGCAAATCTATGTGGACAAAATGTCCTTTAAAAACTATTTTTTTCTTAACTACTTGGCATCAGCTGAGTCTAATTAGTTAACCCAAGTCAACTTTCAGTTACGGAGAATGTGTGTGCATGTGTCAAGTTAACTTTCGGTTTCGATACCCATCGAGGTGTTGCAAACCTAAGTGGACAAAATGTCCCGTAAAACGTAAAAAATTAAGTTTCTCAACCACTTGGCATCAGCTGAGTCTAATTAGTTAACCCAAGTTAACTTTCAGTTTCGGTACCCATTGAGGCGTTGTTAACCTGTATGGACAAAATGTCCCGTGAAAATGAACGTTTCTTAAATACTTGGAATCAGCTGAGTCTAATCAGCTAATCCAAGTTAACTTTCAGTTTCGATGCCCATCGAGGCATGGCAAATCTATGTGGACAAAATGTCCTGTAAAAACTATTTTTTTCTTAACTACTCGGCATCAGCTGAGTCTAATGAGTTAATCCAAGTAAACTTTCAGTTTCGATACCCATCAGGCCATTGCAAATCTATGTGGACAAAATCTCCTGTAAGAAACGTTTCATAACTACTTGGCATCAGCTGAGTCTAATTAGTTAACCCACGTTAACTTTCAGTTTCAGAGAATGTGTGTGCATTGTGTCAAGTTAACTTTCGGTTTCGATACCCATCGATGCATTGCAATCCTACGTGAACAAAATGTCCCGTAAAAAGTAAAAAAGAATGTTTCTTAACTACTTGGCACCAGCTGAGTCTAATTAGTTAAATCCAAGTTAACTTTCAGTTTCGGAGATTGTGTCAAGTTAACTTTCAGTTTCGATACCCACCGAGGCATGACAAACCTACATGGACAAAATGTCCCGTAAAAATTAATGTTTCTTAACTAATTGGCATCAACTGAGTCTAATTAGTTAACCCAAGTTAACTTTCAGTTTCAGAGAATGTGTGTGCGTGTGTCAAGTTAACTTTCGGTTTCGATACCCATCGAGGCATTGCAAACCTAAGTGGACAAAATGTCCTGTAAAAAGTAAAAAATTAAATGTTATTAACTACTTGGCATCAGCTGAGTCAAATTAGTTAAATCCAAGTTAACTTTCAGTTTCGATACCCATCGAGGCATTGCAAATCTACGTCGACAAAATGTCCTGTAAAAACTATCTTTTTCTTAACTACTTGGCATCAGCTGAGTCTAATTAGTTAAATCCAAGTTAACTTTCAGTTTCGGAGAATGTGTCTAGTTAACTTTCAGTTTCGATACCCATTGAGGCATTGCAAACCTTCGTGGACAAAATGTCCCGTAAAAATGAATGTTTCTTAACCACTTGGCGCAGCTGAGTCCAATTAGTTAAATCCAAGTTAACATTCAGTTTCAGAGAATGTGTGTGCGTGTGTCAAGTTAACTTTCAGTTTCGATACCCATTGAGGCATTGCAATCCTACATGGACAAAATGTCCTGTAAAAATGAATGTTTCTTAACTACTTGGCTTCAAGTGAGTCTAATTAGCTAATCCAAGTTAACTTTCAGTCTCGGAGAATGTGTGTGCGTGTGTCAAGTTAACTTTCAGTTTCGATACCCATCGAGGCATTGCAAACCTATGTGGACAAAATTTCTGTAAAAAACTATTTTTTTCTAAACTACTTGGCATCAGCTGAGTCTAATGAGTTAATCCAAGTTAACTTTCAGTGTCGGAGAATGTGTCAAGTTAACTTTCGGTTTCGATCCCCATCGAGGCATGACAAATCTATGTGGACAAAATGTCCCGTTTCTTAACCAACTGGCATCAGCCGGGTCCAGTTAGATAATCCAAGTTAACTTTCAGTTTCGATGCCAATTGCTTGTGCCGACTTACTATAAATTGTCAGACTTCAACTCAAGTCAGCTCTTTCTTAGAACTACAGGATGTGGGCGGAGTCCCCCCCTCCCCCTCCCTAAAAAGGGGGAGTGTCCTAACGCAAACATGCAGGTGAATGGAAGTCGGACCTTGGCGGAGGTCTGGAACCAGCCCGCGAAGCCGTGGTCTCTGCAGAACTGCTCCATCTTGACGCCGCCGCCCATCTCGCGGCCTTGGTCGCACTTGTTGGCCAGCAGCACGGCGGCCACGCCCCGCCCGTCCGCCGTGGTCAGCTTGGCGTCCAGGTCCTCCTTCCACTTGGCCACCGCCTCGAAGGTGGTCGGCCGCGTGGCGTCGAACACGATGAAGGCGCCCGCGGCCTCGCGGTAGTAGACGCGGGTCATGTTGCCGAAACGCTCCTGACCTGCCGTCACACGCACACACACATTAAAACACACACATTAAAACACACACACACACGCCGTTAATGAGTGTTTTTAGGATGCAGCACATTCCTGCAGCGTTATCGTCACGCTGCACACAGCTAGTTGCTTGTTGACGCCAACAATGAAGTGATCTTGGCCTGTTTGTGGAAAATGTGTGTGTAAGCATGTTATATCTGTCACCGTGACACTTCCTGTCTCAAACCCTGCCATTGTTGGCCGGCCAAAGCACGACAAAGCTCGCCCTGGCCTCGGCGGTCATGTGACGCCGCGAGCACTTCCTCCTCACCAGACGCACGTTTCCAACTCTCTCGCTGTCAAAAGTTCCGAAAAGTACCACAAATACTGATAAAGATCACTTTTTTTTTTTTTTGGGCAGCCTGCTGACGCACGGTGGGTCGGTACTGAAAGGGGGCGGAGCCAGTCGGGGCTGTTGTTTTGATTGGTGGACAAAGAGGAAGTAGAAAAACAAAAAAAGCTTGTTTATTTTGGTAAATACCAAATGTGAATAGACAAATATTACACTTCTCCCTCGGCTGTTATCTGCACTGCAAAGCAGTAGTCAAAGATCATCTATGTGACAGGAGGGCTTTGCTGTTTTTTAAGAGCCTGCAAGTCAAAGATCGTTTATAATGACAGGAGCGCGTTGCTGTTTTTTTTAAAACGCTACTATTAAAAGGCTAGTCAAAGATCATTTATATAAGGTTCATTCTGCTGTTTTTAGGGAAACTAATGCAAAAAATGATAGTCAAAGATCATCTATATGCCAGGATCGCGCTTCTGTTTTGAGAAAAACTAATGCAACTCCCCCGCCCCAAAAAAAAACACTAGTCAAAGATCATTTATATGCCAGGATCGTGCTTCTATTTTTAAGAAACTAATGCAAAAACACTTGTCAAAGATCATCTATATGCCAGTATCGTGCTTTTGTTTTTACAAAACTAATGCAAAAAACCTACACTGGTCAAAGATCATCTATATGCCAGGATTGCGCTGCCTTTTTTTGGAAACTGATGCAAAAACACTTGTCAAAGATCATCTATATGCCAAGACCGGGCTTCTGTTCTTTACAAAACTAATGCAAAAAAACAACACTGGTCAAAGATCATCTACATGCCAGGATGGTTCTGCTGCTTTTCGGAAACTAATGCAAAAACACTTGTCAAAGATCATCTATATGCCAGTATCGTGCTTCTGTTTTTACAAAACTAATGCAAACAACACTCCCCCTCCCAAAAAACCCCCAACAACACTGGTCAAAGATCATCTATATGCCAGGATTGCTCTGCTGCTTTTAGGAAACTAATGCAAAAACACTTGTCAAAGATCATCTATATGCCAAGATCGCGCTTCTGTTTTTACAAAACTAATGCAACCCCCCCGCCCAAAAAAAACAACAACACTAGTCAAAGATCATCTATATGCCAAGATCGCGCTTCTGTTTTTACAAAACTAATGCAACCCCCCCGCCCAAAAAAACAACAACACTAGTCAAAGATCATCTATATGCCAGGACTGCTCTGCTGCTTTTAGGAAACTAATGCAAAAATTACTAGTCAAATATCATCTATATGCCAGGATTGTGCTTCTGTTTTTACAAAACTAATGCAAACAAACAACAACACTTGTCAAAGATCATCTATATGCCAGTATCGTGCTTCTCTTTTTACAAAACTAATGCAAACAAACCCCCCCCCCCCCCCCCCCCAAAAAACCCCCCACCAACAACAACACTAGTCAAAGATCATCTATATGCCAGGACTGCTCTGCTGCTTTTAGGAAACTAATGCAAAAACATAAGTCAAAGATCATCTATATGCCAGGATTGTGCCGCTGCTTTTCGGAAACTGATGCAAAAACACTTGTCAAAGATCATCTATATGCCAGTATCGTGCTTCTGTTTTTACAAAACTAATGCAAACAACCCCCCCCCCCCAAAAAAAAAAAACAACGACAATAAACAACATCACTAGTCAAAGATCATCTATATGCCAGAATTGCTCTGCTGCTTTTAGAAAACTACTGTAAAAACATAAGTCAAAGATCATCTACCAGGATCGCGCTTCTGTTTTTAGGAAACTAATGCAAAAATTACTAGTCAAAGATCATCTATATGCCAGGATCGTGCTTCTGTTTTTACAAAACTAATGCAACACCCCCCCCCCCCCAAAAAAAAAACAACAACAACACTAGTCAAAGATCATCTATATGCCAGGATTGCTCTGCTGCTTTTAGGAAACTAATGCAAAAATTACTAGTCAAAGATCATCTATATGCCAGGATTGTGCTTCTGTTTTTACAAAACTAATGCAAAAAAACAACAACACTGGTCAAAGATCATCTATATGTCAGAATTGCTCTGCTGCTTTTAGGAAACTAATGCAAAAACACTTGTCAAAGATCATCTATATACCAGTATCGTGCTTCTCTTTTTACAAAACTAATGCAAACAAACCCCCCCCCCCCCCCCCCAAAAACCCACCAACAACAACACTAGTCAAAGATCATCTATATGCCAGGATTGCTCTGCTGCTTTTAGGAAACTAATGCAAAAACACTTGTCAAAGATCATCTGCCAGGATCACGCTTCTGTTGTTAGGAAACTAATGCAAAAATTACTAGTCAAAGATCATCTATATGCCAGGATCGTGCTTCTGTTTTTACAAAACTAATGCAACACCCCCCCCCCCCCAAAAAAAACAACAACAACACTAGTCAAAGATCATCTATATGCCAGGATTGCTCTGCTGCTTTTAGGAAACTAATGCAAAAATTACTAGTCAAAGATCATCTATATGCCAGGATTGTGCTTCTGTTTTTACAAAACTAATGCAAAAAAACAACAACACTGGTCAAAGATCATCTATATGTCAGAATTGCTCTGCTGCTTTTAGGAAACTAATGCAAAAACACTTGTCAAAGATCATCTATATACCAGTATCGTGCTTCTCTTTTTACAAAACTAATGCAAACAAACCCCCCCCCCCCCAAAAAAAAACCCACCAACAACAACACTAGTCAAAGATCATCTATATGCCAGGATTGCTCTGCTGCTTTTAGGAAACTAATGCAAAAACACTTGTCAAAGATCATCTGCCAGGATCACGCTTCTGTTGTTAGGAAACTAATGCAAAAATTACTAGTCAAAGATCATCTATATGCCAGGATCGTGCTTCTGTTTTTACAAAACTAATGCAAACCCCCCCCCCCCCCAAAAAAAAACAACAACACTAGTCAAAGATCATCTATATGCCAGGATTGCTCTGCTGCTTTTAGGAAACTACTATAAAAACACAAGTCAAAGATCATCTACCAGGATCACGCTTCTGTTTTTAAGAAACTAATGCAAAAACACTTGTACAAGATCATCTATATGCCAGAATCGTGCTTCTGTTTTTACAAAACTAATGCAAACAAACACCCCCCCAAAAAACAACAACACTAGTCAAAGATCATCTATATGCCAGGATCGCCTTTCTGTTTTTAGGAAACTAATGCAAAAAATACTAGTCAAAGATCATCTATATGCCAGGATTGTGCTTCTGTTTTTACAAAACTAATGCAAAAAAACAACAACACTGGTCAAAGATCATCTATATGTCAGAATTGCTCTGCTGCTTTTAGGAAACTAATGCAACACTTGTCAAAGATCATCTGCCAGGATCACGCTTCTGTTGTTAGGAAACTAATGCAAAAATTACTAGTCAAAGATCATCTATATGCCAGGATCGTGCTTCTGTTTTTACAAAACTAATGCAACACCCCCCCCCCCCCCCAAAAAAAACAACAACAACACTAGTCAAAGATCATCTATATGCCAGGATTGCTCTGCTGCTTTTAGGAAACTAATGCAAAAATTACTAGTCAAAGATCATCTATATGCCAGGATTGTGCTTCTGTTTTTTACAAAACTAATGCAAAAAAAACAACAACACTGGTCAAAGATCATCTATATGTCAGAATTGCTCTGCTGCTTTTAGGAAACTAATGCAAAAACACTTGTCAAAGATCATCTATATACCAGTATCGTGCTTCTCTTTTTACAAAACTAATGCAAACAAACCCCCCCCCCCCAAAAAAAACCCACCAACAACAACACTAGTCAAAGATCATCTATATGCCAGGATTGCTCTGCTGCTTTTAGGAAACTAATGCAAAAACACTTGTCAAAGATCATCTGCCAGGATCACGCTTCTGTTGTTAGGAAACTAATGCAAAAATTACTAGTCAAAGATCATCTATATGCCAGGATCGTGCTTCTGTTTTTACAAAACTAATGCAAACACCCCCCCCCCCCAAAAAAAAACAACAACACTAGTCAAAGATCATCTATATGCCAGGATTGCTCTGCTGCTTTTAGGAAACTACTATAAAAACACAAGTCAAAGATCATCTACCAGGATCACGCTTCTGTTTTTAAGAAACTAATGCAAAAACACTTGTACAAGATCATCTATATGCCAGAATCGTGCTTCTGTTTTTACAAAACTAATGCAAACAAACACCCCCCCAAAAAACAACAACACTAGTCAAAGATCATCTATATGCCAGGATCGCCTTTCTGTTTTTAGGAAACTAATGCAAAAAATACTAGTCAAAGATCATCTATATGCCAGGATTGTGCTTCTGTTTTTACAAAACTAATGCAAAAAAACAACAACACTGGTCAAAGATCATCTATATGTCAGAATTGCTCTGCTGCTTTTAGGAAACTAATGCAAAAACACTTGTCAAAGATCATCTATATACCAGTATCGTGCTTCTCTTTTTACAAAACTAATGCAAACAAACCCCCCCCCCCCCAAAAAAAAACCCACCAACAACAACACTAGTCAAAGATCATCTATATGCCAGGATTGCTCTGCTGCTTTTAGGAAACTAATGCAAAAACACTTGTCAAAGATCATCTGCCAGGATCACGCTTCTGTTGTTAGGAAACTAATGCAAAAATTACTAGTCAAAGATCATCTATATGCCAGGATCGTGCTTCTGTTTTTACAAAACTAATGCAAACACCCCCCCCCCCAAAAAAAAAACAACAACACTAGTCAAAGATCATCTATATGCCAGGATTGCTCTGCTGCTTTTAGGAAACTACTATAAAAACACAAGTCAAAGATCATCTACCAGGATCACGCTTCTGTTTTTAAGAAACTAATGCAAAAACACTTGTACAAGATCATCTATATGCCAGAATCGTGCTTCTGTTTTTACAAAACTAATGCAAACAAACACCCCCCCCAAAAAACAACAACACTAGTCAAAGATCATCTATATGCCAGGATCGCCTTTCTGTTTTTAGGAAACTAATGCAAAAAATACTAGTCAAAGATCATCTATATGCCAGGTTTGCTCTGCTGCTTTTAGGAAACTAATGCAATAACACTTGTCAAAGATCATCTATTTGACAATAACGCTCCGCTAATATTAGAAATCTGCTTTAAAAGCGCCAATCAAAGATCATCTATTTGACAATAACGCTCCGCTAATATTAGTAATCTGCCGCAAAAGCGCCAACCAAAGATCATCTATGTGTCGTGACGTCATAGGAACATCCATTTTAAAGGACGTTTCCTGAGCAAGGGCGCGCGGCCGCCACCTGACGTGTGCGCGCTCACGCGGGCGGTGTTCTCACCTGCGATGTCCCACAGCTGCAGGCGCACCGTGTCTGTCTTCCACGGCAGAACTTTGAGCGCGAAGTCCACGCCGATGGTGGCGCGGTAGTTACTGGAGTAGCTGTGGTGCACCAGGCGCCTGATGATGGACGTCTTGCCCACGCCCAGGTCCCCGATCACCAGCACCTTGTGCAGGTGTTCCCGCGGCGTCACATTCACCTGCGCGCTCATGCTGCACCTGGGCACACGCGCGCGCACGCACACACACACACGCGCTCAGATAACAGTGTGTGTGTGTCAGTGTGTGTGTGTGTGTCAGTGTGTGTGTGAGAGGAGACACTACAAGCTCCGCCCCTCCACGCAAACTTATTGTGACCACGCCCACCAGCAAGACGAGCGTCTATTTGACAGGAGCGCCTCCTCCTCAAAGATCGTCTATAAAACACACACATATTTAAATGTTGGCATCTCATAATCCTGACTTTTTAATCTCATATTTATGACTTTTTATGTCATATTTTTGACTTTTTAGTCTCATAATTTGACTTTTTGTACCATAATTTCAACGTTTTATTTGATATTTTCGACTTTGTATTTCATGTTATGAATATTCTCATCATTTCAACTTTTTAAGTCATATTTTTTACTTTTTATCTCATGTTTTTGTCTTTTTAGTCTCACAATATGACTTTTCATATCAACTTTTAATTGAATAATTTCCACTTTTTATCTTACATTACCTTTATGGTTATCATAATTTCAACTTTTTAATTAATATTTTTGACTTTTTATCTCATAATTTCGACTTTTTAATTAATATTTTTGACTTTTTATCTCATAATTTCGACTTCTTAGTCCTATTATTTGATCTTTTATATCATTATTTAAACTTTTGGTTTATTATTATTGACTTTTTATCTCATATTACGACTATTATCAAAATTCCAACTTTTTAATAAATATTTTTGACTTTATTTCTCATTATTTCGACTTTTTCATTTTTTTGACTTTTTATCTCATAATTTAAATTTTTTTAATCTCATTTATGACTTTTCACCTCATAATTTTAACTTTTATCTAGTATTTAAGACTTTTTATCTCATTTCAACTTTTTAGCTCAAATTTATGACTTTCTATCGAATAATTGTGACTTTTTATCTCATGTTTATGACTTTTTATTTCATAATTTCGACTTTATATCTCATTATTTCGACTTCTTTAAATGTTTGACTTTTTATTTAGTATTTATGACTTTCTATCTAACAATGTCGACTTTTTATATTACAAATATGACTTTTTTTTTAATGTCAAAGACTTTTTAGCACATAATTTCGATTTTTTTTTATCTTATATTTACGACTTATGTCATATTTTTGACTTTTTTAAAATCTCATATCAATGACTTTTTATCTGATAGTCATGACTTTTTGACTTTATCTCATATCCATGACTTTTTATCTCATATTCATGACTTTTTATCTCATATTTTTGACTATCTCATATTCATGACTTCTTATCTCATTTTCAGGACTTTTTTCTCATATTTATGACTTTTTATCTCATATCCATGATTTTTTATCTCATATTCATGACTTTTTATCTAATATTCATGACTTCTTATCTCATTTTCAGGCCTTGTTTTTCATATTTATGACTTTTTATCTCATATTTTTGACTTTTTATCTCATATTCATGACTTTTTATCTCATATTTTTGACTTTTTATCTCATATTCATGACTTCTTATCTCATTTTCAGGCCTTTTTTCTCATATTTATGACTTTTTATCTCATATCCATGACTTTTTTTATATCACAATCATGACTTTTTATCTCATATCCATGACTTTTTATCTCATATTCATGACTTTTTATCTCATATTCATGACTTTTTATCTGATAGTCATGACTTTTTATCTCATATTTTTGACTTTATCTCATATTCATGACTTCTTATCTCATTTTAAGGACTTTTTTCTCATATTTATGACTTTTTATCTCATATCCATGACTTTTTATCTCATATTCATGACTTTTTATCTCATATTTTTGACTTTTTATCTCATATTCATGACTTTTTATCTCATATTCATGACTTCTTATCTCATTTTCAGGCCTTTTTTCTCATATTTATGACATTTTATCTCATATTTATGACTTTTTATCTCATATTTTTGACTTTTTATCTCATATTTTTGACTTTTTATCTCATATTCATGACTTTTTATCTCATATTCATGACTTCTTATCTCATTTTCAGGACTTTTTTCTCATATTTATGACTTTTTATCTCATATTCATGCCTTTTTATCTCATATTCATGACTTTTTATCTGATAGTCATGACTTTTTATCTCATATTTTTGACTTTATCTCATATTCATGACTTCTTATCTCATTTTCAGGCCTTTTTTCTCATATTTATGACTTTTTATCTCATATCCATGACTTTTTATCTCATATTCATGACTTTTTATCTCATATTTTTGACTTTTTATCTCATATTTTTGACTTTTTATCTCATATTCATGACTTTTTATCTCATATTCATGACTTCTTATCTCATTTTCAGGCCTTTTTTCTCATATTTATGACATTTTATCTCATATTCATGACTTTTTCCTCCTATTAATGACTATCTCATGTCCGCGCCAGTTTATCTCACATCCATGACTTTTTTATCTCATAATCATGACTTTTTATCTCATATTCATGACTTCTTATCTCATTTTCAGGCCTTTTTTCTCATATTCATGACTTTTTATCTCATATTTTTGACTTTATCTCATATCCATGACTTTTTATCTCATATTCATGACTTTTTATCTCATATTTTTGACTTTTTATCTCATATTCATGACTTTTTATCTCATATTCATGACTTCTTATCTCATTTTCAGGCCTTTTTTCTCATATTTATGACTTTTTATCTCATATTCATGACTTCTTATCTCATTTTCAGGCCTTTTTTCTCATATTTATGACATTTTATCTCATATTCATGACTTTTTCCTCCTATTAATGACTATCTCATGTCCGCGCCAGTTTATCTCACATCCATGACTTTTTTATCTCATAATCATGACTTTTTATCTCATATTCATGACTTCTTATCTCATTTTCAGGCCTTTTTTCTCATATTCATGACTTTTTATCTCATATTTTTGACTTTATCTCATATCCATGACTTTTTATCTCATATTCATGACTTTTTATCTCATATTTTTGACTTTTTATCTCATATTCATGACTTTTTATCTCATATTCATGACTTCTTATCTCATTTTCAGGCCTTTTTTCTCATATTTATGACTTTTTATCTCATATTCATGACTGTTTACCTGATATTCATGCCTTTTTAAAAAAATCTCATATTCCTGACTTTAGCATCAGGGCACAACTTTGTGGGGCAAACGAGATTCCGTCAAATTAATCGTGTACACCAAAGATGGTGTACACCAACAGGAGCTCTCACCCCCCCACCCCCGTCTTCGGTGCTGGTACGTGGTGTGTGTGTGTCGTGCGTGGGCGTGGTGTGTGTGTGTGGGCGTGGCCATGTGCAGGACTAACAGTTGGAAAATGTGCAAAGAGTCATGTGGAATAAAACCTGACTGTCATGTGCTGCTGCCTTATTCCACATGCAGAAGTCACTCTGCCCTGCATACAAAATACACAATATAAAATACAATATAAAATACACTAAAATGACAGTGCTTATGATTGGCAAACAATTTAATAGGAAGTAGAAAAGAGTTTGGGGTTAAAAGCCACATTCAGCATGTAAACAAAGTTCACCAAGCATCTTTTGTGTTATTGCCGACACAGCAAAAGAGTGAGATCTCATCAAATAGTGTCAAATAGGGTCGATACATGCCAACATTCTATGATGGGTGTCCCCATGGCGATACTGGAGCCTGGATATCATGCATCTTTTTTGTTACGTGGAGGTGTGGAGCATTGGAAAGAGTCAGAAAAACACAAGCGTGTTTATTATGAACCGTCTGGAATGGTGTGTGTCGTCTTTAAGATGAAGCGGAGTGGTCATTGCTTTTTTTGTTTCTTGGGCGACACCTGGTGTTCACCATCATTCATGCAGGGACTTGAATGATGCGGACACGTTTGTTACTGGACACTTTTTAATACGCCACTACAATGACTTGATGGCGTTGTACAAACCCCGTTTCCATATGAGTTGGGAAATGGTGTTAGATGTAAATATAAACAGAATACAATGATTTGCAAATCATTTTCAAGCCATATTCAGTTGAATATGCTACAAAGACAACATATTTCATGTTCAAACTGGAAAACATTGTTATTTTTTGCCAATTTTAGCAAAAAACGTGTTCCAAAAAAGCTGGCACACGTGGCAAAAAAGACCGAAAAAGTTAAGTATTCATTAGTCCCTTTTTTTTTTACAAACCCTGTTTCCATATGAGTTGGGAAATGGTGTTAGATGTAAATATAAACAGAATACAATGATTTGCAAATCCTTTTCAAGCCATATTCAGTTGAATATGCTACAAAGACAACATATTTCATGTTCAAACTCATGAACTGTATTTTTTGCTAATAATCATTAACTTTAGAATTTGATGCCAGCAACACGTGACAAAGAAGTTGGGAAAGGTGGCAACAAATACTGATAAAGTTGAGGAATGCTCATCAAACACTTATTGGGAACATCCCACAGGTGTGCAGGCTAATTGGGAACAGGTGGGTGCCATGATTGGCTATAAAAACAGCTTCAGTCTTTCACAAGAAAGGATGGGGCGAGGTACACCCCTTTGTCCACAACTGCGTGAGCAAATAGTCAAACAGTTTAAGAACAACCTTTCTCAAAGTGACATTGCAAGAAATTTAGGGATTTCAACATCTACGCTCCATAATATCATCAAAAGGTTCAGAGAATCTGGAGAAATCACTGCACGTAAGCGATTATATTATGGACCGTTGATCCCTCAGGCAGTACTGCATCAAAAACTGACATCAGTGTGTAAAGGATATCACCACATGGGCTCAGGAACACTTCATAAAACCACTGTCAGTAACTACAGTTGGTCGCTACATCTGTAAGTGCAAGTTAAAACTCTACTCTAGCCTTTAAATAGACCTCCTTTTTAGACCAGTTGATCTGCCGCTTCTTTTCTTTCTCCTATGTCCCCCCCCTCCCTTGTGGAGGGGGTCCGGTCCGATGACCATGGATGAAGTACTGGCTGTCCAGAGTCGGGACCCAGGATGGACCGCTCGCCTGTGTATCGGTTGGGGACATCTCTACGCTGCTGATCCGCCTCCGCTTGGGATGGTTTCCTGTGGACGGGACTCTAGCTGCTGTCTTAGATCCGCTTGAACTGAACTCTCGCGGCTGTGTTGGAGCCACTATGGATTGAACTTTCACAGTATCATGTTAGACCCGCTCCACATCCATTGCTTTCGGTCCCCTAGAGGGGGGGGGGGGTTGCCCACATCTGAGGTCCTCTCCAAAGTTTCTCATAGTCAGCATTGTCACTGGCGTCCCACTGGATGTGAATTATCCCTGCCCACTGGGTGTGAGTTTTCCTTGCCCTTTTGTGGGTTCTTCCGAGGATGTTGTAGTCGTAATGATTTGTGCAGTCCTTTGAGACATTTGTGATTTGGGGCTATATAAATAAACATTGATTGATTGATTGATTGATACTATGCAAAGCCATTTATCAACAACACCCAGGAACGCCAGAGCTCATCTAAGATGGACTGATGCAAAGTGGAAAAGTGTTCTGTGGTCTGACGAGTCCACGTTTCAAATTTTATTTGGAAACTGTGGACGTCGTGTCCTTGGAACAAAGAGGAAAAGAACCATCCGTATTTTTCAAGGCGCAAAGTGTAAAAGCCAGCATGTGTGATGGTATGGGGGTGCATTAGTGCCCAAGGCATGGGTAACTTACACATCTGTGAAGGCACCATTAATGCTGAAAGGTACATACAGGTTTTGGAACAACATATGTTGTCATCCAAGGCGGGTTATCATGGACGCCCCTGCTTATTTCAGCAATACAAGTGTTACAACAGCGTGGCTTCATAAAAAAAAGAGTGCGGGTACTTTCTTGGCCCGCCTGCAGTCCAGACCTGTCTCCCATGGAAAATGTGTGAAGCGTAAAATAGGACAGCGGAGACCCCGGACTGTTGAAGGACTGAAGCTCTACATAAAACAAGAATGGGAAAGAATTCAACTTTCAAAGCTTCAACAATTAGTTTCCTCAGTTCCCAAACGTTTATTGAGTGTTGTTAAAAGAAAAGGTGATGTAACACAGTGGTGAACATGCCCTTTCCCAACTACTTTGGCACGTGTTGCTGCCATGAAATTTTAAGTTAATTGTATTCTGTTTATATTTACATCTAACACAATTTCCCAACTCACATGGAAACGGGGTTTGTACTTTGACACAGGTGCTGGTTTATTGTTCATTGATTATTACGTAGGTCTAGCTTGTGTGCTATTGTGTGCTTGGCTGTTGTGTAGCTGCTGGCTCCGAGTAGCCTAGCACGTTTACCTCTCGTAAATACTCTGACTGACGTAGAAGGGATGGTGTGCTGATTGGAGGACATTTACATGTTCAGTGGGAGGCCAACTCTGCACAAGTAAACTCGCTGCTTGTATCGCACATGATATCACACGCAAGTAAACACGCTGCAGGACTGCTTGTATCACACATGGTATCACACACAGGTAAACACACTGCAGGACTGCTTGTATCGCACATGATATCACACGCAAGTAAACACACTTTAGGACTGATTGTATCACACATGATATCACACACAAGTAAACACGCTGCAAGACTGCTTGTATCACACATGATATCACACACAAGTAAACACGTTTCAGGACTGCTTGAATCGCACATGATATCACACACAAGTAAACACGCTGCAGGACTGCTTGTATCACACATGATATCACACACAAGTAAACACGCTGCAGGACTGCTTGTATCGCACATGATATCACACGCAAGTAAACACGAAGCAGGACTGCTTGTATCACACATGATATCACACGCAAGTAAACACACTTCAGGACTGATTGTATCGCACATGATATCACACGCAAGTAAACACACTTTAGGACTGATTGTATCACACATGATATCACACGCAAGTAAACACACTGCAGGACTGCTTGTATCGCACATGATATTACACACAAGTAAAAACACTGCTTGTATTGCACATGATATCACAAACAAGTAATCACGCTGCTTGTATCACACATGATATCACACACAAGTAAACACGCTGCAGGACTGCTTGTATCGCGCACGATATCACACACAAGTAAACACGTTTCAGGACTGCTTGAATCGCACATGATATCACACACAAGTAAACACGCTGTAGGACTGCTTGTATCGCACATGATACCACACACAAGTAAACACGCTGCAGGACTGCTTGTATCACACATGATATCACACACAAGCAAACAAGCTGCAGGATTGCTTGTATCACACATGATATCACACGCAAGTAAACACACTGCAGGACTGCTTGTATCGCACATGATATCATACGCAAGTAAACACGCTTCAGGACTGCTTGTATCGCACATGATATCACACACAAGTAAACACGCAGCAGGACTGCTTGTATCGCACATGATAACATACATAAGTAAACACGCTGCTTGTATCGCACATGATATTACACACAAGTAATCACGCTGCTTGTATTACACATGATATCACATGCAAGTAAACAATTCAGGACTGCTTGTATCACACATGATATCACACACAAGTAAACACGCTGCAGGACTGCTTGTACCGCACATGATAACATACATAAGTAAACACGCTGCTTGTATCGCACATGATATTACACACAAGTAAAAACACTGCTTGTATTGCACATGATATCACACACAAGTAAACACGCTGCAAGACTGCTTGTATCACACATGATATCACACACAAGTAAACACGTTTCAGGACTGCTTGAATCGCACATGATATCACACACAAGTAAACACGCTGCAGGACTGCTTGTATCACACATGATATCACACACAAGTAAACACGCTGCAGGACTGCTTGTATCGCACATGATATCACACGCAAGTAAACACGAAGCAGGACTGCTTGTATCACACATGATATCACACGCAAGTAAACACACTTCAGGACTGATTGTATCGCACATGATATCACACGCAAGTAAACACACTTTAGGACTGATTGTATCACACATGATATCACACGCAAGTAAACACACTGCAGGACTGCTTGTATCGCACATGATATTACAAACAAGTAAAAACACTGCTTGTATTGCACATGATATCACAAACAAGTAATCACGCTGCTTGTATCACACATGATATCACACACAAGTAAACACGCTGCAGGACTGCTTGTATCGCGCACGATATCACACACAAGTAAACACGTTTCAGGACTGCTTGAATCGCACATGATATCACACACAAGTAAACACGCTGTAGGACTGCTTGTATCGCACATGATACCACACACAAGTAAACACGCTGCAGGACTGCTTGTATCACACATGATATCACACACAAGCAAACAAGCTGCAGGATTGCTTGTATCACACATGATATCACACGCAAGTAAACACACTGCAGGACTGCTTGTATCGCACATGATATCATACGCAAGTAAACACGCTTCAGGACTGCTTGTATCGCACATGATATCACACACAAGTAAACACGCAGCAGGACTGCTTGTATCGCACATGATAACATACATAAGTAAACACGCTGCTTGTATCGCACATGATATTACACACAAGTAATCACGCTGCTTGTATTACACATGATATCACATGCAAGTAAACAATTCAGGACTGCTTGTATCACACATGATATCACACACAAGTAAACACGCTGCAGGACTGCTTGTACCGCACATGATAACATACATAAGTAAACACGCTGCTTGTATCGCACATGATATTACACACAAGTAAAAACACTGCTTGTATTGCACATGATATCACAAACAAGTAATCACGCTGCTTGTATTACACATGATATCACATGCAAGTAAACAATTCAGGACTGCTTGTATCACACATGATATCACACACAAGTAAACACGCTGCAGGACTGCTTGTATCGCGCACGATATCACACACAAGTAAACACGTTTCAGGACTGCTTGAATCGCACATGATATCACATACAAGTAAACACGCTGCAGGACTGCTTGTATCGCACAGGATATCACACGCAAGTAAACACGATGCAGGACTGCTTGTATCACACATGGTATCGCACACAAGTAAACACACTGCAGGACTGCTTGTATCGCACATGATATCACACGCAAGTAAACACACTTCAGGACTGATTGTATCGCACATGATATCACACGCAAGTAAACACACTTTACGACTGATTGTATCGCACATGATATCACACGCAAGTAAACACACTGCAGGACTGCTTGTATCGCACATGATAACATACATAAGTAAACACGCTGCTTGTATCGCACATATTACACACAAGTAAAACACTGCTTGTATTGCACATGATATCACAAACAAGTAATCACGCTGCTTGTATTACACATGATATCACATGCAAGTAAACAATGCAGGACTGCTTGTATCACACATGATATCACACACAAGTAAACACGCTGCAGGACTGCTTGTATCGCGCACGATATCACACACAAGTAAACACGTTTCAGGACTGCTTGAATCGCACATGATATCATATGCAAGTAAACACGCTGCAGGACTGCTTGTATCGCGCACGATACCACACACAAGTAAACACGATGCAGGACTGCTTGTATCGCACATGATACCACACACAAGTAAACACGCTGCAGGACTGCTTGTATCGCACATGATATCACACACAAGTAAACACGCTGATGCTATCGCACATGATATCACACACAAGTAAAGATGCTGCAGGACTGCTCGTATCGCACATGATATTACCCACAAGTAAACACGCTGCAGGAGCGCTTGTATCGCAAATTATATCACACAAATAAACAGACTGCTTGTATCGCACATGATATCACCCACAAGTAAACATGCTGATTCTATCGCACATGATATCACACACAAATAAAATGCTGCAGGACTGCTCGTATCGCACATGATATCACCAACAAGTAAACACGCTGATTCTATCGCACATGATATCACACACGAGTAAAGATGCTCGTATCGCACATGATATCACCCACAAGTAAACACGCAGCAGGAGCGCTTGTATCGCCAATTATATCACACAAATAAACAGACTGCTTGTATCGCACATTTTACATTGACAGCCGATATGATCCCATACTGGTTTTTGGGTTTTTTCGCTGATATCTAGTCGATATCCAACATCAACATCCAACGGGGACACCCTTGCATTGCACAGAGGATACAAATGCATACTCACGATGACTAAAATGTATCAAAGCATCACTTCTTCTCGCAACAAACCATCTTTGGCCAACAGTGTTTCTCACCTTCTTTGTCAAAGTGCCCGCACTCGCAACTTTCTGTGGCCCCGTGGTGGATTATTTGGGAGTGGAACAGGTGTGTGGGAATGACTGTGGGCACACATACTAGTTCAGGGGGGTCCAAAAAAAACATCAAAAGAGGGGGAAAAAAAGAGCATGCGTCACGGCCAAATCAACGTTTGAGTCATCTTTTGTCCAAACCCCAATTTGAGCCTGAATGTTTGTGTCCTGGTTCTTGTCTTCAGCTGCCTGTGCCCCGGTTTTGGCAGGACAGCAGACTTTTATGGTCTTGGTGTGTTCCAGGAGTCCAGCGGAGATGTCTCAGAACCCCCAACTTCTCTGGGAAAAGGACAAAAGTGATTAAATGATTGATGTTGTATTTATTTATAAACATTACAATCAACAGATAGAGCTTGTTGATCTCAAGATTTAAGAGTTGAAAGTAAAAAATAAAATAAAATTCCTTTTGATCCCTAATACATTTAGTGGGATTTGTATTTTATTTATTTTTTTATAAAACTTTCATTGCTCAAAAAATAATGACTAAACACAATCAATGTTGTAATGAATTATTGATCAAACAATAACATTTTTGACATTAATGAGGCTATGTTTCATTTTATTTTATTTTACGTTACATGAAATATTCCACTTTAAAAATAAATATTTGGAAAAAAATGGACAAAAAAGTCATTAAAACAAAAAAATGTTTCAAAAATAAAATTGGCGGATGGAGCTGAAGTCAATCTGATGATTTAAGTGTTAAAAGTAAAAAAAGACTTGTGGAGAAAAGTCATAATAATGTTGTTTAGCTGTTAAAAAACCTAAATAGTAAACTTGTGGAGAAAAGTCATAATAATGTTGTAAAGCTGTTAAAAAACCTAAATAGTATACTTGTGGGGAAAAGTCATAATGTTGTAAAGCTGTTAAAAAACCTAAATAGTAAACTTGTGGAGAAAAGTCATAATAATGTTGTAAAGCTGTTAAAAAACCTAAATAGTAGACTTGTGGAGAAAAGTCATAATAATGTTGTTTAGCTGTTAAAAAACCTAAATAGTAGACTTGTGGAGAAAAGTCATAATAATGTTGTAAAGCTGTTAAAAAACCTAAATAGTAAACTTGTGGAATAAAGTCATAATTATGTTGTAAAGCTGTTAAAAAACCTAAATAGTAAACTTGTGGTGAAAAGTCATAATAATGTTGTAAAGCTGTTAAAAAACCTAAATAGTAAACTTGTGGAATAAAGTCATAATGATGTTGTAAAGCTGTTAAAAAACCTAAATAGTAAACTTGTGGAGATAAGTCATAATAATGTTGTAAAGCTGTTAAAAACCTAAATAGTAAACTTGTGGAGAAAAGTCATAATAATGTTGTAAAGCTGTTAGAAAACCTAAATAGTAAACTTGTGGAGAAAAGTCATAATGATGTTGTAAAGCTGTTAAAAAACCTAAATAGTAAACTTGTGGAGAAAAGTCCTAATAATGTAAAGCTGTTAAAAAACCTAAATAGTAAACCTGTGGAGAAAAGTCCTAACAATGTTGTTTAGCTGTTAAAAAACCTAAATAGTAGACTTGTGGAGAAAAGTCATAATAATGTTGTTTAGCTGTTAAAAAACCTAAATAGTATACTTGTGGAGAAAAGTCATAATAATGTTGTAAAGCTGTTAAAAAACCTAAATAGTATACTTGTGGAGAAAAGTCATAATAATGTTGTAAAGCTGTTAAAAAACCTAAATAGTAAACTTGTAGAGAAAAGTCATAATAATGTTGTAAAGCTGTTAAAAAACCTAAATAGTAAACTTGTGGAGAAAAGTCCTCATAATGTTGTTTAGCTGTTAAAAAACCTAAATAGTAAATTTGTGGAGAAAAGTCCTCATAATGTTGTTTAGCTGTTAAAAAACCTAAATAGTAGACTTGTGGAGAAAAGTCCTAATAATGTGTTTTAGCTGTTAAAAAACCTAAATAGTAAACTTGTGGAGAAAAGTCCTAATAATGTTGTTTAGCTGTTAAAAAACCTAAATAGTAAACTTGTGGGGTAAAGTCCTAACAATGTAGAAGTGGAGAAGAAGTTTCAAGCCCCCCTCAGGTGTGATGCTCACCTCTACAGAGAGGAGGCGCTGTGGCTGTAGTGTCGCGGGAGAAGCTGGCCGTACTCGGGCCCGGAGTGGGAGGAGCTACTGTCGGAGCTCAGCGAAGCGTCCCGGAAGGGCGAGGGCGGGGTCAGGGCGGCCAGGGCGTCCGCCTCCCGAAGTCTGCGTGCACAGGTCCCCGCCAGCTGCTCGTACAACTTCCCCGTGGCTCGGCCCTCGCAGAAAGCGGCGACCTCGGCGTGCATGGTCACGGCGGAGTGGGCGGGTCTTCCTCCGAGCGGGCCGGCGGCGACGTTGAAGCTGTTGACCAGGCAGTTGATCTGCTCCACGACGGTGGCGCCCTCTGCAGGACCTCCGACTACCCCCAGTTCGCCCACGCCGATGACGCTGATGTCGCCGCTGTCTGCCTCCCGCCAGGCTCCGCCCTCCTCGCCGCTCTCTCCGGCCTGGAAGGAGGGCGACGGCTGGGAGTCGGCGGCGGAGAAAGGCTTGATGATGGCGGTCTGGTTGGCTTCCGCCGCCTCCTTCTTCTTGACATGGAAGGACATCCTCTTCCACAGGTTGGGTCGGTAGCTGCGCTCGCTGTGATCCCAGCTCGCCGACTTCCCGTTGGAGCTGCCGGGACAACAGCAGCACTTGCAGTCTTACACCAGCTCTGCTCTGCATTCATTTCAAGTACAAGTACCAATGATAATGATTGTCTGCATTTGACACATCCCCCTTGTTCCCCCCTGGGAGGTGAGGGGAGCAGTGAGCAGCAGCAGTGGTGGCTGCAGCCAGAAATCATATTTGCTGATTTAACCCCCAATTTTTTTACATTCTTTGATACTCAGCCGGGGTTTGTACTCACAACCTACCGATCTCAGGGCAGACACCGTAACCCATCCTTCCATCCATTTCCTACCGCTTGTCCCTTTCGGGTCGCGGGGGATGCTGAAGCCTACCTCATATATATACATACTTTGAAATTGTATGTTGTGTATATTTATATCTACATTAGATACATATACATCTCACACTTACATTATATATATATGTGTGTGTGTGTGTGTATATATATATATATATATATATATATACACGTGTGTATGTATATGTGTGTGCGTGTGTATATATACATATGTGTATATATACACATATGTATATATACACATATGTATATGTGTGTATATATACACACATATACATATGTGTATATATACATATGTGTGTATATATACACACATATGTATACACATTTTGTGTGTGTATATATATATGTATATACACATATGTGTATATATACACACATGTATATACACACACATGTTTATATGTATATGTGTGTATATATATACACATATACATATGTGTATATATGCATATATGTATATACACATACAGGTCCCTGCTATCACATGTTGACAAAAATATAACATTTACATAATAAAAATCAAATACAGGGTTCCCAAATGCTGTAATAAATTAAGCATGATGAGTTGACTTGAAACTCTTTAATGTTGCACTTTTTATATGTAGAAGAAAAGTTTTGTATATAGCAGTTATATCGCACTAATATACAACGAAAACTTTAACTTTAGTCCTAACTTAAATAATAAATATAAATCGTTTGAGGTGCTTTCTATGAAGTCTGCCACACCTCTGCCTCTGTGCCTGGCCGTTATCTACCGCCCCCCAGGGCCCTATTCGGACTTTATTAGTGAATTCTCAGAGTTTGTTGCTGATCTAGTGACGCACGCCGATAATATAATTATAATGGGGGACTTTAATATCCATATGAATACCCCATTGGACCCACCGTGCGTGGCGCTCCAGACTATAATTGATAGCTGTGGTCTTACACAAATAATAAATGAACCGACGCATCGCAGCGGTAATACGATAGACCTAGTGCTTGTCAGAGGTATCACCGTCTCCAAAGTTATGATACTCCCGTATACTAAAGTAATGTCCGATCATTACCTTATAAAATTCGAAGTTCAGACTCATGTTCGGCAAGCTAATAATAATAATAACTGCTATAGCAGCCGCAACATTAATGCTGCCACAACGACGACTCTTGCTGACCTACTGCCCTCGGTAATGGCACCGTTCCCAAAGTATGTGGGCTCTATTGATAACCTCACTAACAACTTTAACAACGCCCTGCGCGAAACCATTGATAGTATAGCACCGCTGAAGTTAAAAAAGGCTCCAAAAAGGCGTACGCCATGGTTTACTGAAGAAACTAGAGCTCAGAAATTATTATGTAGAAAGCTGGAACGCAAATGGCGCACGACTAAACTTGAGGTGCACCATCAAGCATGGAGTGATAGTTTAATAACTTATAAACGCATGCTTACCTTAGCTAAAACTAATTATTACTCAAATCTCATCCGCATTAATAAAAACGATCCAAAATTTTTGTTTAGTACAGTAGCATCGCTAACCCAACAAGGGACTCCTTCCAGTAGCTCCACCCATTCGGCAGATGACTTCATGAAGTTCTTTAATAAGAAAATTGAACTTATTAGAAAGGAGATTAAAGACAATGCGTCCCAGCTACAACGGGGTTATAGTAACACAGATACGATTGTATATACGGCGGATACTGCAAATATCCAAAATAGTTTCTCTCGTTTTGATGAAATAACATTAGAAGGATTGTTACAACGTGTAAATGGAATAAAACAAACAACATGTTTACTTGACCCACTTCCTGGGAAACTTATCAAGGAGCTTTTTGTATTATTAGGTCCATCAGTGCTAAATATTATAAACTTATCACTTTCCTCGGGCACTGTTCCCGTTGCATTCAAAAAAGCGGTTATTCATCCTCTCCTTAAAAGACCTAACCTCGATCCAGACCTCATGGTAAACTACCGACCGGTGTCTCACCTTCCCTTTATTTCGAAAATCCTCGAAAAAATTGTTGCAGAGCAGCTAAATGAGCACTTAGCGTTTAACAATCTATGTGAAACCTTTCAATCCGGTTTCAGGGCAAATCACTCGACTGAGACAGCCCTCGCAAAACTGTCTAATGATCTATTGCTAACGATGGACTCTGATGCGTCATCTATGTTGCTGCTCCTCGATCTTAGCGCTGCTTTCGATACCGTCGATCATAATATTTTATTAGAGCGTATCAAAATACGAATTGGTATTTCAGACTCAGCCCTGTCATGGTTTAACTCTTATCTTACTGATAGGATGCAGTGCGTCTCCTATAACAGTGTGACCTCGGACTATGTTAAGGTAACGTGTGGAGTTCCCCAGGGTTCGGTCCTTGGCCCTGCACTCTTCAGCATCTACATGCTGCCGCTAGGTGACGTCATACGCAAATACGGTATTAGCTTTCACTGTTATGCTGATGACACCCAACTTTACATGCCCCTAAAGCTGACCAACACGCCGGACTGTAGTCAGTTGGAAGCGTGTCTTAATGAAATTAAACAATGGATGTCCGCTAACTTTTTGCAACTTAATGCCAAAAAAACGGAAATGCTGATTATCGGTCCTGCTAGACACCGACCTCTATTTAATAATACAACTTTAACATTTGACAACCAAATAATAAAACAAGGTGACTCTGTAAAAAATCTGGGTATTATCTTCGACCCAACTCTCTCCTCTGAGGCACACATTA